>NC_082616.1:0-235000 GCF_030936135.1 Gavia stellata | reverse complement strand
TTTTCTTCTTTTCCTTCTTTTTCTTCTTCCATCTTCTGCTTCCGCTTGTGTTTTGCCTTCTGCTTCTTCTTCTGCTTCTTCCTCTGCCTTTTCTGATTCTCCTTCTTCTGCTTCTGCTTCTTCTGCTTCTGCATCTTGTTCTGCTGCTTCAACTTCTCCTTCTGCTTCTCATTTTGCTTCTTTTTCTTCTGGTCCTACTTCTTCTTCTTGTTATTCTTCTTATTCTTCTTGTTCTGTTTCTTCTTTCCTTTTTCTTTTTCTTCTTCTGTTTCTGCTTCTTCTTTTCTGCTTTTTCTTTCTATGCTTCTCCTTCCATTTCTGTTTCCACCACGGCTTCTGCTGCTTCTACTACTTCTGCTTCTTCTGCTGATGCTTCTGCTTCTGCTTCGCCTTCTACTTCTGCTTTTACTTCTGCTGCTTCTGATTCTTGTTCTTCTTCTGCTTCTTTTTCTTCTGATTCTGATTCTGTTTCTTCTGCTACTTCTGCTTCTTCTTCTGCTACTTCTTGTGATTCTTCTTCTCCTTCTTCTACTTATTCCACTTCTGGCTCTGCTTTTTCTTCTTCTTCTTCTCCTTCTTCTTCTTCTGCTGCTCCTTCTTTCTTCTACTTCTTCTTCTTCTTCTTCCGATTCTGATTCTGTTTCTTCTGCTACTTCTGCTTCTTCTTATGCTTCTTCTTCTTGTTCTTCTTCTGCTTCTACTGCTGCTTCTTCTGCTGCTGCTTCTTCTGTTTCTTCTGCTACTTCTGCTTCTTCTTCTTTTGCTTCCCCTTATGTTTCTTCTTCTACTACTGCTTCTGCTATTTCTGCTATTAATTCTTCTTGTGCTTCTGCTTCTTCTGCTTCTGCTTCAGATTCTTTGTTTCTGCTTCTTGTTCTGCTTCTTATTATTTCTTTTGCTTCTGCTTCTTCTGCTTCTGATTCTTCTACTACATCTTCTCTTCTGCTTCTGTTTCTTTTTCTTCTTCTACTTCTGCTTCTGCTTCTGTTTTTGCTTATCCTTCTTCTGCTTCTTCTGCTTCTGCTTGATTTGTTCTGCTTCTTCTGTTTCTTCTTCTGCTTCTTAGACTACTTCTGCTTCTTCTGCTTCTGCTTTTTCTCCTTTTTATGCTTCAGCTTCTTCTGCTGCTGCTTCTTCTTCTGCTTCTTCTGCTTCTGCTTCTAGTTCTGCTTCTTCTGCTTCTGCTTCTTCTGCTGCTTATTCTGTTTTTTCTTCTGCTTCTTCTGCTATTTCTGCTATTCTGCTTCATCTTATTCTTTTACTTCTTCTTTTGCTGTTTCTTCTTCTTCTGCTTCAGTTTCTGCTGCTCCTGCTTCCTCTGCTTCTTTTGCTTTGTCTGCTTCTACTTCTGATTCTTCCTCTTTTTCTTCTTCTTCTTCCTCTTTTCTATTGCTTCTACTGTATCTGCTTGTGTTTTTCCTTCTGCTTCTACTAATTCTGTTTCTTCTGCTTCTTCCTCTGCTTTTTCTGGTTCTCCTTCTTTTTCTTCTGCTTCTTCTGCTTCTGTTTCTTCTGCTTCTTCTTCTGCTTCTTAAGGTTCTCGTTCTCCTTCTCCTTCTGCTTCTGTTTCGCCTTCTACTTCTGCTGCTTCTCCTTCTGCTTCTTTTCCTCCTGGTTTTTCTGCTTTTGCTTCTGCTTCTTTTTCTGTTTCTTACACTTTTCTTCTTGTTCTGCTCCTTCCACTTCTTCTGCTTTTTCTTCTGCTTATTCTGCTTCTTGTCCCACTTTTGCTTCTGCTATTTTACCTTTTTCTTCTTCTTCTTCTGCTTCTTCTTCTGTTTTTTCTGCTTCTGTTTCTCCTTCTGATTCTTCTTCTTCTTCTCCTTCTCCTTCTGCTTCTTCATCTTCTGCTTCTGCTGCTTCTGCTTCTTCTTCTGCTTCCTATTCTTCTGCTTCTTCTGTATCTTGTCCTTCTTCTAATACTTCTAATACTACTTCTGCTTCTGATTCTTCTGCTTCTTCTACTACTTCTGCTTCTTTTCTTCTCCTTCTGCATTTTCTTCTTCTGCTGCTTCTTTTTCGGCTTCTGCTTCTTGGGCTTCTGCTTCTTCTGCTTCCCCTTCTTCTACTTTTTCTTCTGCTTCTTCTCCCTTTTTTCTTCTTCTGCTCCTTCTACTACTTCTGCTTCTTCTGCTTCTTTTGCTTCTGCTTCTTCTGCTTCTTTTTCTTCTGATGCTTCTGCTTCTTGGTTTCTTCTACTTCGACTTGTGCTTCTTCTGCTGCTGCTTCTGATGCTTCTGTTTCTGGTTCTGCTTCCGTTCCTGCTTTTTATTATACTTCTGCTTCTGGTTTTCCTTCTCCTTCTGCTTCTTCTGCTTCTTCCTGTTCTTCTGATTCAGCTTCTTCTACTTCTTCTGCTTCTTCTCCTTCTATTGCTTCTGCTTCTGCTTCTTCTTCTGCTTCTTAAGCTTCTCATTCTGCTTCTTATTCTGCTTCTGCTTCTTTTTCTTGTGGTTCTCCTTCTTCAGCTTCTTCTGCATCTGATACTTCTGCTGCTTCTTCTTCTGTTCTACTTTTGCTTCTGTTTCTTTTTCTTCTACCTCTGCTTCTGTTTTTCCTTCTACTTCTACTTCTGCTTCTGCTCCTGCTTCATCTGCTTGTCATTATTCTGCTGCTTCTTCATGTGCTTCTGCTTTTGCTTCTTCTGATTCTTCTGCTTCTTCTACTGTTTCTTCGACTTCTTTTGTGTCTTCTTTTTCTTCTTCTGCTACTTCTTCTGCTTCTTCTGCTTTGTCTGCTTCTGCTTCTTTTTCTGCTTCTGCTTCTAATTTTGCTTGTTCTGCTTCTTCTGCTGATGCTGCTTCATCTTCTGCTTTTTTTTTTTTTTACTTCTGCTTTTGCTTCTGCATTGTTTCTTCTGCTTCTTCTGCTGCTTCTGGTTCTGCTTCTTTGGCTACTGCTTCTTCTGCTGCTGCTTCTGCTGCTTCTTCTGCTTATTTTTTTTCTCCTTTTTCTTCTGCTTCTTCTTCTTTTCTTCTTATTCTGCTCCTTTTGCTCCTTTTGCTACTTCTGCTTCTTCTGCTTCTGCTTGTTCTGCTGCTTCTGCTTGTTCTGCTGCTTCTGCTTCTGCTTCTTCCTCTTCTGCTTCTTCTGCTCCTGCTTCTGCTTCTGCTTGTATTTTTCCTTCTGCTTCTCCTTGTGTTTTTCCTTCTGCTTCTACTACTTCTGCTTCTTCTGGTTCTCCTTCTCCTGCTTCTTTTTCTTCTGCTTCTTCTGCTTCTTCTGATTCTGATTTTTCTGCTTCTTCTGCTTCTTCTGATTCTGATTTTTCTGCTGCTTCTGCTTCTTCGTCTTCTTCTTCTGCTTCTTCTTCTGCATGTTCGTCTTCTCCTGCTGCTTCTTCTGCTTCTGGTTTTTTCTGCTTCTGCTTCTTATGCTTCTGCTTCTTGTTCTGCTTCTTAAGCTGCTCGTTCTCTTTCTATTTCTGCTTCTGCTGCTTCTGCATCCTCTTCTTCTGCTTTTTCTAATTCTTCTGCTTCATCTTCTGCCTCTTCTTCTGCTTTTCCTGCTTCTTCTGCTTCTGTTTTTTCTACTCAATTTTCTTCTGCTTCTTCTTTTCCTACTACTGCTGCTACTGCTTCATGTGCTTCATCTGCTTCTGATTCTTCTTCTGCTTCTTCTTCATCTGCTTCTGCTTTTGCTTCTTCTGATACTTCTTCCTCTTCTGCTGCTTTTTTACTGTTTCTTCTATGTATACTTCTTCAGATTCTCCTGCTTTTTCTTCTGCTGCTGCTTTTTCTTCTTCTTTTGCTTCTACTTCTGCTTCTTCTTCTGCTTCTTTTTCTGCTTGTTCTTCTTCTACTGCTTTTTCTTCCATTTCTTTTTCTTCTGCTTCTTTTTTTTCTACTTTTTCTTCTGCTTCTTCTTCTTTTTCTTCTTCTGCTTCTTCTTCTGCTGCTTCTTCTACTGCTTCTTCTGCTTTTTTTTCCTCTGCTGCTTCTTCTTCTGCTTCTTCTGCACCTTGTGCTTCTTCCTCTGCTTCTTCTTGTTCTTCTGCTTTTTCTGCTTCTGCTCCTTTTTCTGCTTTTTGTTCTGCTTCTTCTTTTTCTGCTTCCACTGCTTCTGCTTCTGTGTCTTCTTCTTCTTCTTCTGGTTCTTCTGGGCTTCTTCTTCTACTTCTTCTTCTGCTTCTTCTTCTGGCTGACTTTTGCATCTTCTTCTGCATCTTCTTCGTCTTCTTTCTTTTGCATCTGCTTAGCAACAAATTCATAAAAATAACATAAAAATCACATGAAATTGCACATAACAACATAATATAAAATAAAATAAATAAAACAATTAAATAAAAGTATAATAACATAAAGCAATATAAAATAAATTAGAAAAGAAAGAATTTAATATAAAATTTATTTTGCAATAATATAGTATAATAAAACAAAAAATAAAATATCATAAAATAAGAGAAAAACACATTAAAAAAGAGAAAAAAGAAAAAAGAAGAAAAGAAAAGAGAAGGAAAGAGGAAAGAAGAAAAGAGAAGATAAAAGATGAAAGAAAATAGAAAATGAAAAGAAAGGAAAAGAAAAAAGAAAGAAAGAAAAGAAAAGAAAAGATGAGGAAAAGAAAGGAAAAAGAGAAGAAAAGAGAAGAAAAAAGAAAATAAAAGAAAAGGAAAGTAAATGAAAGAAAAAAGAAAAGGAAAGGAAAGAGAAAAGAAAAAAGAAAAGAAAACAAAAGAGAAAAGAAAAGAGAAAAAAGAAAATAAAAGAGAATGAAAAGAAAAGAAGAAAAGAAAAAAGAAAAGAAAAGAAAAAAGAAAAGAAAAGAAAACAAAGACATATGAAAAGAAATCCTGCTTCAACCCATAACCTTTGTGATTTGTGTGCTTGAAATTTCTTTTTAGAGCTGAAAAACCGCTGGCGTTACAGGCTCAGCCTGTCGACTGATCCCAGACGTCAGAGGTGGTCTGCCATGGTATGTTCCCTAACATCCCTCCCCTCTCAAGCCTTTTGACAGTAATTTTTACGTTACAGGTGGAGCTTGAGTGACTCTAGTCATACATATCTTTGTTGGAATTGGTGTCAAAGTTTCTCGCTTTGCTTGTAAAGGTATAGACCAAGAAAAATTCAGAGCGCAAGCTCAGCGAAGGGTGGTCGCACCTTGGAGGCGGGTAGCTTTTGGGATGGAGGTGTGTTTTGCTGTTATGATGAGATTATAATGAGCGAAGTTCACCCAAGGATAGTATTTTGTCAGAAAAGTGAGAGTCTGGGGGCCCATTCCCAGGCATATTTATCAGATTCAAAAATGCTTCACTGCACAGCATTACACACACTAAATAGGTTCTTGTATCTTTGTACAGTAGCATTGTCTTTGACCAGGTACGCGTATCCTGGTTACCAGGGTGGGTCTCCATCTCTGTGTCCCATAGTACCTTCCAGTTCCCGTCTTATCACAGAGCCTGGCCGCAGTGTCTCCACGCCGCTCCACCCTCCGTACAGTTTCTCTCATAGTTGGCACACCATGTTCGCCGGGTGTTGCCAACATCTAAGGTTGCCTAGGGAACTTGTGTGGGATGGAAGCCTTCCATAACCTCCATGCTCCACCCTGAAAGTTTCTTCAATGCTGTACCTTTCCTTAAAATGCGAATATAAATTTAATTTCTAAGTCACCTCCAGCAATAATTCCAGAGACCTGCACTGCAGAGAGCCGCTCTCCTCGATGGAGCAGGAGACCTTACCTACATTGGTAAGGAATGGTGAGGAAATGCTGCATGCTCTCTACGTCTCTGCAGAGTTCATGCGGAGGGAACCAAAAGCCTTTCTTTCAGCTCGGGCATCCCCACGTCCAAAGGCATGTCTATGGTGCAAAAGCCCTTCTTTACCTAGTCTGGACGTGCAGATGAATTGAGAGGGACGCCCAGCAGCTCTGCCCAGCGCGTGGCCACCAAGGGCAGGGACGGCCCGCTGGGCCTCCAGGGCACGGGGACTGCCTCGGGGCCAGCACCAAGGAAGGGTGCTGGGTGGAGGGTGGAGGGCGGGCGGGCGGGGCTGTGCATGGCGGGCCTCGTCGCCCCCACGTCACAGGGCCACCGCCCGGCAACGGCGCAGTCACAATGCCCTGGGACAGGATAAAAGGGAGCATCGTCCCCTGTCCCGCTGCCAGAGGGCAGCCCGAAGACATCCGAGAGGAAGCCCATGAGGAGACGGTGGAATTACTTGGAGAGGGGGCTGAGGGAGGAAGAGCGGAGGAGGTGGGACGAGGCTGCTGGAGGTTCCCCACTGCCAGGCCAGCTCCCGACAGGGCCCCCTTCACAGCCCATCTGATGGATGAAAATCCTGCCTCAGCCTTCAGGGATCAGACAGCAGCTGCTCAGGAGATGAGAAGAGGCACCCAGGCCTGGAGGTGCCCAAGGCTCTCAGGCCTCTTCAGCTGGATAAGCGGTGGCAAGACCAAGGGAATGCCTTCTTGAGGAGCACTGCAGAGCTCGCCGTCCTCACCCTCTGCGGAGCCAGTGGCAGCAGCCGTAAGAAATGGGATGCAGAGATGTTGCCAGGGGTCCCAGTGCTTTGGAGCACCCACTGGTGCCCTGCCAGGCGCAGGAAGGATTTTGCCCGCAGGGTCAATCAGGCTGGGGGCCTTTGGCCACTCTAGGAAGCCCCTGAGGTGGCTCCAGGTTAAGGGAGAATAGGGCTGGGACATCTCCTGGGAGGCATGAGCAGCCTGTGGGAGGAGGAGGCAGGTCTTGCTCACATGCTCAGGGACTAGCCGATCGATCGCCAGCGCTGGGGTCAGGAAGGAATTTTCCCCCGGGGCAGATTGGCACCGGTCCCCGGGGGTTTTTTGCCTTCCTCTGCAGCATTGAGCATGGCCGCTTGTCAGGGCTCCTCAGGTCCCTTTTGGCTGGGTCACTGCCTGCTGCTCATGCACCACGAAGACGGCCTCTCGTGCCCTGCAGCTGGGGGGAGGAAGGCTTTTTTTCCCCCACGGTGGGCTAGCGAGTGTTCCCGGGGGTTTTTTGCCTTCCTCTGCAGCGCGGAGCACGGCCACCTGCCAGGGTTCCTTTGGGCCATTGTGGCTAGGTGCCTGCTGCTCCTGCTCCACGAAGGTGGCCCTCGTGCCCCGCATCCGGGGGGAGGAATCTCTCTAGACTCCCAGGGCGGGCCCCCAGGGTGGCCCCCAGGGCTTGCTTCTCCTCCTCTGTAGCATTGAGCACAGCCCCTTGGCAGAGCTCCTCCGGGCCCTTTCGCCTCGCTTCTTGCCTGCTGCTCTTGCACCTCCGAGGCGCCACTCGTGCCCTGGCTTGCTCGAGCTCTCTTGCCCAGTGCCACTTTGGAGCGGGAGCGAGCTCTGCTCTTCCCTCGGCTCCATTTCCCCAGGGGCTCTTGCCTGCGCTTGGAAGGGCTCCAGGCTCGCTGCACCATCTGGAGCTGCCACTTTTCAGCTGTCCCGGCGTGCAGGACAAGCGGGCCCGAGAGCGCTCTTCATGCGCCACTGGCCAAGAAGCGCAGCGGAGCAGGTTTGGGAAGGCAGAAAGTGTGCTTGTCATCGATACGTGTCATACTTTGGAAAATACCCCACGGTACCACACACCTCTTCTTCTTCTTGTCCTTTTGTGTGTGGTCGGGACCGATGCTCATAGTTCAAGTTGTCACTCTTCAGGAACCAGGGACTGCTTGGCCTGTATTCCTGCTGCGACTTTCCGTGGCTCTGTGGCATTCCTTTGCCAGACAGCAAGGGCTGGTTTTTTCAAGCTACACTGAAGAATGCATCTGCCTGCTCCTGGCTACACACGCGCATTGGGTTAGCGCTAGTGAGCATTGGGTCTGCAAGGGATTCAGAAAAACAACATAAAATCACATAAAACCACATAATAAGCCTTAAAATAACAAACCATAAAATAACATGTCATAAAATAAAACAAAGCAAAGTAAATCCAAACAAAGTAAAGGAAAAAAAACTAAACTAAACTGAAATAAAATAAAAATAATTAATATAAAATACGTACAGTAAAATAAAAAATTATAATAAAACAACATAGTAAAATATAATAAAATATCATAAAATAAGAGGAAAAAATGTGAAGAAAAAGAAAAGAAGAGAAAAGAAGAGAAAAGCAGAGAAAAGAAGATGAAATGAGTAAATGAAATTAAATGGGATTAAATTAAATGAAATAATGAAATGAAATGAAATGAAATGAAATGAAATGAAATGAAATGAAATGAAATGGACAAGGAAATGATAGAATGAAATGAAATGAAATGAAATGAAATGAAATGAAATGGAAGAATAAATTGGAATAATGAAATGAGAAAATGAAAAAATGAAAAATAAGGTGAAAGAATGAATCAAATGAATAAATGAAATGAAAGAATGACAAGAAATTTAAATTAAAGAGAAAAATGAAATTTAAGAATGAAATGAAATGAAAAAAGTGAACTGGTTAAATGAAGGAATGAAAGGAAATGTAATAGTGAAATAATGAAAAAAGGAAATGACTAAAAAAATTAAATGAAAGAATAAAAATAAATGAAAGACAGAAAATATATGTAAAATTGAAAAATGAAATGAAGAAATATAATTAAATGTAAGAAAATTTCATTTCATTTTGCCATTCATTTCTTTTCATATTTTCATTTCATGATTTCGTGTCATGATTTCATTTAATTTCATAATTTTATGTCATTTCATTTCATTTCATTTCATTCTTTCATTTGATTTTTTGTTAGTTTTGTTTCATCCTTAAATGCAATGTCTTTCTTTTCATTCTTTCATTGTTCCATTTTGTCATTTCATTTCATTCTTCCATTCATACTTTTGTTTCATTTTTTCATTATTTCATTCTTTCATTCTGTCAATATTTCATATCATTACTTCTTTTCACTCTTTAATTTGTTCATATCATTTTTTCTTTTCATTTCTTCATTCTTTCTTTCTTTTTTTATGTCTTCATTTCATTATTTCATGAAATGAATCAAAAACACATGAAATGAAACAACAAAATCAAATGAAAGAATGAAATGAAAAATAACATGAAAAAAGGAAATAAAATAAATTTAAATTGAATTAAATTAAAGAAGGAAATAAAAGAATGGACTGAGATGAAAGAAGGAGTTGAAAAATGAAAGGAAGGAAATTAAAAACAACATGAAAGAATGAAGCAAAAGAACGAAATGGAAGAAAATAAATGAAAGAATGAAATTACATGGAAGAATGAAATTAAAAATGGAAGAATGAAATGAAATGAAACGAAACGAAATTAAATGAAATGAAATTCAGTTAAATGAAACAAAATGAAAGAACAAAATAGTGACACACAAAAATGCACTAATGACAAAACGAAAGAATGAATGACTGACAAAACCAAATGGTGAAATAGAATAATAAAATAATGAAACAATGGAATAATGACATAATGTAACGATGTAACGCTATAATGAAATAATGAAATGAAATCATGATACAATGAAATACAATACTTTAATTTCATTCTAATGAATTCTTTCTTTTAATTTAATTTAATTCAATTAACTTCATTCCGTTCCATTCCATTTTGCCATTTCAGGATTTCACGTAATGTTTTCACTTCATGATTTCAGCTCATTTCTTCATTTCATTTCATTTCATTTCATTTCATTTCATTTCATTCTTTAATTTAATTTAATTTAATTTAATTTAATTTCATTTCATTTCATTTCATTTCATTCTTTAATTTAATGTTTAATTTAATTTGTTCCTTTCATTGCATTTTTCTGTTTAAATTCTTGTAATTCTTTGATATTGTTTTATGTCACTTCATTTCATTCTTTCATTTCATTTCATTTTACATTTCAATCTTTCATCTCATTTAATTGTTTGATTTTTCATGTCTCCATTTCATTGCATTCTCTCATTTTAAACTTCATTTTATTATTTCATTTTTTCATTTCATTCTTTCATTTCTTAAATTAATTTCATGTAATTTCATTTAAGAATTTCATTTAATTTCAATTAAATATATAATTTTGTTTAATTTAATGTTATTTCATTTCATTCTTTCATTTTGCTTTGTCTAATTTCTTTTGATTTCACTTAATTTCATTTCTTTTCATTTCATATTTTAATTTCATGATTTAATTTCATATTTTCATTTCATGTCTTAATTTCATTATTTCATGTTATTGTTTAATTTAATTTCTTTTCACTCATTCATTTTATCCTTTAATTTAATTTCATTTCATTTTGTGATTTCATTTCATTCTTCAATTCACACTTTCATTTCATTTTTTCATTGGTTCATTGTTTCATTTTTTCATTGTTTCATGTCAGTATTTTTTTAATTTTCATTTTTTCATGGCATTATTTCTTTTCATTCTTTCATTCCTTCATTTTTTTTTTACTTTATCACTTCAGTATTACCAATGAAATAAAATAAAAAGACATTAAATGAAATGAAAGAATGAAATTAAGAGAATGAAATAAAAAATTACATGAAAGAGTGACATAAAATGAAATGAAATAAAATTAAATGAAAGACAGACATAAAGTGAAATAATGTAATGAAATGAAATGAAATGGAACCTAAGAATGTATTAGTGACGTGAAAAAATGAACTACTGGCAAAACAAAAGAATGAACGACTGACAAAACAAAATAATTAAATAGAATAATACAATAGTGAAACCATGAAATAATGACATCATATAATGATATAATGAAATAATGAAATAATTAAATGAAATACTGATACAACAAAAGGAAATAATTTTTTTCAATTCATTCTTTCATTTTGTTTCGTTTTGCCTTATTTAATTTCATTTCATATTGTCATTTCATGATTTCACTTCATGATTTCATCTCATTGCATTAAATGCAGTGAATGAAATGACATGAAATGGCGAATGGAAATGAAATTGAATGGAAAAAATAAACTAAATGATATTACATTAAATGAAGGGTGAAATTAAATTAAATTAAATGAAAGGAGGAAATGAAAACTTAAATGAAAGAATGAAATGAAATTAAATGACATGAAATTAACTTATTTTTTAAAATGAAAGGCAATGAATAAAAGGAAAATCTGAAAGGAAAGTAATGAGTGTATTAAGTGGAAGGCTAAAAGGAAAGAATGTAATGAAAGAATGAAATTAAATGAAATCATGAAATGTAAGAATTAAAGTATGAAATGAGATTAAATAAGATGAAACAAAATTAAATGAAATGAAAAATGAAGTGAATAAATAATGAAAAGAAATCGAATGAAATAATGAAAAGAAGTGAAAGGATGAAATGGAATGAACTGAACTGAACTGAAATTAAAGGAAATTAAAGGAAATTAAAGGAAATAATGCAATGAAATTCAATGAAACAATGAGATGAAATGGTGAAATGAAATGAAATAATGAACTGAAAGGAAATAATGCAGTAAGATTAAGTGAACTAAAATGAAATGAAAGAACAAACAGAAATGAAAGAAATTTAAATGACAGAATAAATAACATTAATAAGATTTAAAAAGAAAGTGAAATTAAAGAATTAAATAAAATAATGAACTATCATGCAGTAAACGAATCAAGGGAAATAAAAAATGAAATGAAATGAAAGAATGAAAAGTAAGAATGAAATAATCAAGTCAAATAATAAATGAAGGAATGAAATGCAATGCAATTAAATGATATGAAATAATGAAAAAAAAACAAAAAATGAATTGAAAGAATGAAAAGAAATTAAATAAAATCATCAAATGAAACTAAATGAAATAATGAATTCATTAAAAAAAGGAAATCATGAACTGAAATGAAAAAATGAGTTAATGAAATAAAATGAAATGAAAGGAAAGAATAAAATAAAAAATAAAAAATTAAATTAAATTAAATTAAATTAAATTACATGGAATGAAATGAAATGGGAAAAAAGAATTAAATCAGATGAAGAAATGAAGGAATTTTTAAAAAATATTGACATTAAACAGAAGACTAAACAAATCAAAGATTGAAATTAAATGGAAGAATAAAAACAAATGAAAGAATGAAACTAAAAAAAGCAATGAAATTAAATGATGAAATGAAATGTAAGAATGAAATGAAATGAAGCAATTAATGGAAATCAAACAAAAGAGTGAAATGCAATAAAATAATGAAACGAAATGAAAGAAAATTAAATGAAATTAATGACAATGAAATTAAATTAATGGCAATGAAATGTAAGAATGAAATGAAATTGAAAGACTGACATGAAATGAAGGCATGAAATGAAATAAAATAAAATTAAATGAAATGAGAGAATCTATTTAAAGATTGAAATAATTAAATGGCATGAGAGAATGGAAGAAAATTATAAAATGAATTTAAATTACTATCATGAAATGAGTAAGTGAAATGAAAGGAAATGAAAAGAAAAAATGAAATGTAAGAAAAATTAAATGAAGGAATTGAAATGAAAGAACGAAATGTAAAAATGAAATTAAATAATGAAACAATAAAGGAATAAGAGAATGAAATGAAAAATTACATGCAAAGAAAGAATGAAAAGACTGTATTATATGAAATGAAATGAAATTAAATTAAATTAAATAATGAAATAACCGAAGAATGGGTTGAAAGAATGAAATACAATGCAATGCAATGCAATGAAATGGAAAAATTATAGGAAATTAATTGAAAAATAAAAGATGAAAAGAAAGAAAGTAATGACAGGATTAAACTGAAGAATAACATGAATGAAATTAAAAGAATGAAGTGAAAGTATGAAATAATGAAATTAAATGAAATAATGAACTTGAAAGAAAAAAGAAATTAAATTAAATTAAATCATATGAAGTGAAACAAAACTAAATGAAATTAAGTTAAAGAATGATATCAAAGAATGAAGTGAAAAATGAAAGAATTAGTTTACATGTAATGAAATGTAATGTAATGTAACCGAATTTAATGAAATGAAATGAAATTATTAAAAAAGGAAATGAAATGAAAGAGGGAAATTAAAGGAAAGAATGAATTTAAATAAAAGGCATGAAAATAAATGAAAGAATGAAAGAGAATAAAATGAAAGAATGCCTTGAAAAATGACATGAGAGAACAAAATGAAATTAAATGAAAAATGAAAAATTAAATGAAAAATGAAATTAAAGAATGCAATGAAATGAAATGACATTCAATGAAATAAAATTAAATATTTAAATGAAATTGGATAGAAGAATGAAATGAAATCAAATGCAATGAAATTAAATTAAATTAAGGAATGAAAGGCAATGAAATAAAATTAAAAAGCAAAAGAAAGTAATAAGTGTAGTAAATGATAGACAAAAATGAAAGAATGATAGAATGAAATGAAAGAATGAATTCATGAAATGAAATCATGCACTGAAATGAAATCATGCACTGAAATGAAATGGAAATATGCACTGAAAGGAAATAATGAAATAATGCACTGAACTGAACTGAAATTAAACTAAATTAAATTAAAACAAAACAAAATGAAATTAAATGAAAGAATGATATTGAAGAATGAAGTGAAAGAATGCAGGAAAGAAATCGAATAAAATTAAATGCAATTAAATGTATCGTAATGTAATGAAATGAAATACTGAAATGAAATAATTAAAAACTTGAAGGAATGAAACTGAAAAATGAATACAGATTAAATGAAAAAATCAAATGAAATTGTATTAAATTAAATTAAGGATGAAATGACATGACATGAAATGACATGAAATGACATGAAATGACATGAAATGAAAGGAAAGAAGGTAATGAAAGAATGAAATTAAATAAAAAGACATTAAAATAAATGAAAGCATGAAAATGAAATGTGAATTTACTAGAAATTAAATTAATTTAAATGAAATGTAATTAAATTAAATTAAGTTAAATTAAACATTGAAATTAAATGAAATGATGTTATGAAATGAAATGATGAAATGAGATGAAATCATAAAGTGGAATCATGAAATGACAATATGAAATGAAATGAAATGAAATTAAGTGGAATTAAATGAAAGAATGAATTGAAATGAAAATATTTTATTTCTTTATAGCATTATTTGAGTTATTTAATTATTTCATTATATCTTTACAGTATGTCTTTATTTCATTGTTTCCTTATTTTATTATTCTTTTCATTATTTCTTTTTGTTAGTAGTTCATTTTCTCATGTCACTATTTCATTCTTAGGTTTCATTTCATTTCATGCCATGTCATTTCATGTCATTCCTTCATTTAATTTTTCATTTCTTTCATTCATTTGGTTTCTTTCATTTTTTCTTTCACTCTCTCTTTTCATTTTCCATTTTCTTTCATTTTTCATCTCCTTCTTTCATTTCCTTTCTTTTCATTAAATTTCATTTTAATCTTTCATGTAATTTGCCGTTTCATTCTTTAACCAGGGGTTTTACGGCGTCATAGGGGAAGACAGGGAGTCGAACATACGCTACCCCTTTGGCGATTTAGACCGTGCAAGAGAAAAGCACCTTGGAGATGACCAGGAGGCGGCTCTGAGGCCCCTTATAAAGACAGAAATAACTGTCGGGGTGTGGAATTTGGATAATGAGGTGGGGATTCCTGTGCTCAAAGAACCGTTAAGACTGACCTTGGCATCTCTTGGCATCTCTTGTGCGACCCGGGGGAGCGGAGACTCGCCTGCAGATAAGGAGGGGGCCCCGTGGAGGCAGGACAGCTCTGCTTGTGGTCAGCAAAGACAGCGAGATAACAGGAACCTGAATGGGTCTTTGTTTCTTCCAAAGGCTTCGTGTCCCATCACTGACCTTTGCCTCATTACCGGTGAAATGCATATTCCAACTCACACCCTGCATATGCTAATGAAGATTAAAGAGATCATGCTAAACATGTATGACTATAGCACTCGTCTCTCCACCCAAATCATGCTACACATCAAATGGGGGGGGGGCGGGGGGAACCTCGTAGTTTTTGGGGATGAAAGACAGAGAAAATGATTGTAAAAGTGGGAGAGAAGAACCTCTACACCTGACGGAGCTGTCGACGGGCTGCGTTCTCTTCCCCCACCCCAGGCAGGGACGGCTCTCTGGGAACGCGCTGCGCCTCCCACCCTCCGGGTGACAGTTATCCCCGGGTTCGTGTATTACTGTCAAGTCTGCTAGCAAGATTAACCTTAATTAGTAGCACTATTGCAGTTAGTGACTTTATCAACAGCAATCTCGAATCTGTTTCCGTCGCTTTCAATAAAATAACTGATTTTGATTTTTGTGCACCTGCTCAGTGCAAGTCCTTTCTCTGGGGCTCTGATAAACGAATCAGTGAAAGTCCCGGGACTCTGACAGACAAATTTGGAAACCACATTCCTTTTAACACAACATGAGGCTGATGAGGAACCGGAAATAACGACCCACACCGTTCCTTATTCCCCCACTGATGTAGCAAAAATTCAGGAGAAATATTCAAGAGAATCAGGAGAAACAGAGACAGAATATGTGCGGAGAGTCTCGCTTACGGGTGGGGATACCATAATGTTGTCCGAGGAGGTGCCCAGGAGTCACTCAATTATGGACAGAGAATGGGGTTTATGAACACAGGAGGGACTAAGGCTCAGGCAAACCTCCGAAGGATAGCGGGACAAGGGGAACGGAAACAGCAGCATCCCACAGGCCCCTGTTCCCAAACCCATCAAAGAAGGATGCCGAACACTCGGGATCATAGGAGATATGCTCTGTGGGCCGAAGGCATTGCAAAAGGGATTCCGAGGGAGGTCATGGACAAATTGCCCACGCCTAACCTGGAGGCATTAGTCAGGACATGGAAAGGACTCCAGGACAGCCAATGGCTCCCTCCTATCCTGAGAAAGGCCGGAGCCAAACGCCCTCTCCAATCCACCGCATAGGGACTTGATTGATTTAAGGGGCCCTGGTTTGGGAAACTCCCCTTAACCTGTATGCCTGCACAGCCACCGATGCCCATAGAGGGGAGCGTAAAATTGACACTCGGTGCATTATCCCTTCCTTTTAAAACCGGTCCTCGTTGGACTGGGGTTTCTGGGTTTTTTCTGTTCTCTTTTAGGAGGAAATATCACAGGTGGTTAGAGAAGACCTACAGTCAAGCCTATAATGAACAGTGATTGTGAGCATTTGCAGCCGGCGTAGATCGACAGGCTAGTAACTGCACAAACCATCGCTGCTGGCTCGCTGATCTTTGCGGAATGTGTCTATTGGCACCACGAACATTGGTTTGGGGGATCCTTTTCCTCTCCCTTACTGCCACAAGCGGCTGGGGAGATGAGGCCCCAAACCTTGCCTGGGAAATGATAAAGGGCTTTATGAGAATACGGGGGCAACCGGATCAAGGAGGATATATTACTTTACCCCGAGCAGCTGAAGAGGGGCTGAGATTTTTCATGATGCCGGTGAATTTGAGGTTTATTTTGAACACGACTAATGCCACCTCTCTTACATTTTTGGCAAAGAAGTGGACGACTGTAAACCTTGATAGCCAGGTACGATGGAAGGGTAAGCCGCTGATGGGAGGTGACATCTATGAAACATGGAAGGAGCCTCCTAATTTGTCTAGGAATGCCACGTTAATGAATCTGCTCTGTAATGTTACCAGGCCTTTGTTTAACGTAACGGTCCTGTCTCCAATAGAAGGATCAAACCCTTTGTTACGATGGGGCAATTTGTCTAGGGGTAATACTACTTTTGAATAATTGTCAGTATCCACGTAGACCTTACCCGTGGGATCCGATGCTCCATCCTCTCCGGAAGCCTGATCCCTTTGAAGCCAAGTATATGACAAAGTGGGAACCAAGTTGGCGCATCCAACTCCCCAAGAGAACACAAAGATCTCCAAAAGATGGAACTAAGCTGATCTGGGCCTGGTCTGGATCTACTACAACACAGCCCCCCCAAGACCCTCAATTCAAACCACCCGTTGGGGGCCACCCAGTCCTCTTTTTAACTGTACCAAGGTGATGACATGTGACACTGGACCTGGAGATCCTCCTGAAACATGGTTGATTAGTAGGCTCAGGACCCTGATCAGAGATATGTGCACCTGTTGGGGATACGCATCAAAAGGGTGGCAAAATCAAGATTCACCTTGTAACACCACCAATACCTCCTACATTCCCTCAGGTGGCATCCCACATACGCATTGTCCTATAAAGGGAACCCCCCTGGAGACAGAGCCGCAAATAACTGTCATAAGGTTTGCTGACCATTATCATTGCAAGACAGCTGTATACACGGCTCCTCTGGGGTTGGCTTGGGGATGTTCCGATGGAAAGTTCTAGTCATATTTAACATTGGAACAACATGCGGGATTGAAGTGTGGTGTTGGAATCCCCTCTTTGTGTCCCTCTAGAGTATTTAGTTTCACATCCTACCGCCACAGAACACGCATAGAACACGGTAATAACCCCACAGCACGGCCCGGGTGGGGCTTCCCTTGCAAGCGCTTTCAAAAACCAGCCCCACGGCTTGACTCAAAAGCCTGACGGAGCCGTGAGCCTGCAGAGTCCGTGCTCCCCTTCACAGGGACCTGGATGCTCTGGCAGAGCCCTGGGGGCAACTTATTGAGCTTGTGCTTGTTAACGAGAGGGAAGTTCTAGAGAAAGACCTTAACAGGGACAGAAATCAGCTGACTTCCCATGCAAGGGACATCAACACAACACCTCCAGAACTGGACTGACCGACCCACGCGTTCAGCAAGTCAAACTTCCGCCAAGCTGCTAGCTCAAGCTAACGCAGCTTGACACCTTAAGCCACTTGCTTACTTTGACTACAACTCCGCCACCGTTTGGCCCGTACCTTAACCCGCTTCCCAAAGGCCCTGCCTGTGCTGCCGGAGCCGGTTGAGCCGGGAGATAGAAGGCCCCTTCCCTGGGCTCCCGGGCCCACAGACCCCCAGGGCTGCAGCCCCCCGATGCCCCCGACCTCCCGGGGTGACCCCTTCCCCCGGACACCCCCGCTGCCCCCGGACCCCCCCAGTTGCCTCTGGGGTGACCCCCTCCCGCGGGCCCCCCTCCCCCGAAGCCCCCAGCTCCCACCGGGGAGCCGGGCCGGTCCCCTCCCGCCCCAGACCCACGGCTGCACGGCGGGACCCCCGCCCGCCCCCCAGCATCCCGTGCCGGCTCCCACCACCCCGGGGCCGCAGGCGGCCCCAAGACCCCCTCCAGCCCTCCCCGGGCCGCCGGGCCGGCCTCCCCCCGCCGGGGCTCGGGGCAGCCCGGAGCGGCACCGCCCCGCTCCCCTCCCGGTTCCCGGCAGCCCCCGCCGCCCACTGCTCGATCTCCAGGGCCGCCCCCTTCCTCTTCTCGCACAGCGCGGCGTTCAGCGCCCGCACCACGCCGGGCGACAGCGGCGCCAGGTCCCGCTCGGCGATCATGGCCCCGCCGGGCCCCGCCCCGCCGCCAGGGGCGCCCTTTCGCCGATCGGGCCCCTCCCGTTGCCTCAGCACGGGCTGGATGGGACGCGCTGCTGGGTTTATTCCAAAGAGACCTTTAATTACCCCCGCAGTTAATTAACGAACGCCCACGGCCAGAAGCAGCGTGGCCCAGGGACCCCAGGAGGGGCACGAGTCACGGCTGAGGGGGCAGACCCCGGAGGTAGTACACCCAGGAGACCCCCGGCCCCTGACCGCCGGCAGCCCCGGGGCAGGAGACCACCATCCTGGTGGCGACGGGGGCCGGGGCACCCTGGAAGGCGACGGTGATGAGGGCAGTCTTCTTGGAGCGCCAGCTCTCGGGGCCCCTGAGGGTGAAGGCCGGGTGCTCCACCCTGTACTGGAAGGCCGTGGGCTGGAGGAAGACGTTTTTGAAGGGGATGGAGGTGGTGCCGCCGGCCTTGACGGGGAAGGGGCCCTGGGGCTTGGGCGGGAGGGCGAGGCCGAAGAGGGGGATGCTGTACTCCCCCCCGAGCCGGGAGGAGAGCCGCAGCGTGGCCCTGACTTCGCCCAGCTGGCAGGGCTCGTAGGTCACCTCCACGCTCACCGCCGAGCCCCCGGGGCTGGCGGGGGCCACGCTGATGGTTCTCTCTGTCTGGAAGTCGGGGCAGTCGGTCTGCGCAGGGGAGAGAAGAGACGGGGTGGCGGGTCACAAAAGCAGAGCCGGCACCTCGGGGAGAAAGCGATGGTCCCCCGCCATCACGCAGGCCGGGGTCCCTCTCCCCTGCCTGTCACTGCACCTGTCCCACCCACACCATACCCCTGGTGAGCACCCACGATCGACGGCCACGAGGACTGTCCAAACCTGCCGAGCAGGGACAACCCTGCACCCAAACCCCAAGAGACCCTTCTGCCAGAGCTGGGGTTTAGGGTGGAAGTCCAGACCCCACAGAACCTGCAAGAGCAGCTCCAACAAGGGCAGCAGAGAGGGGTCTGCGAGTGAGGACAGTCCAGCTAGAGATAGATCCAGTGTCGGTGGGAAGACCCCCGGGCTCACGTGGCTGCCCTGGCTACGCCAGGGCAGGATCCCTTGACAGAGAGGGCTGATGCTGGCCAGATGAGCTGCCTCCCCCCAAAAGAGCCCAGGGAAAGCTGCGGTCACCTGGAGGAGGTAGTCTGTCTTCTGTCGGGCATAATTCGTGATTTCAGTGGTGATGGTCTGACTAGAGCCCAGGGTGGTGCGGAAGTAGAGGGGCTTCTCCGTCCTGCTCGTGGTGGCTTTCAGGTGCAGGTTGTAGTAGAAAGAGCCCAAATCGCTGCTCTGAAGCACCAGGCGCCCGCTGCTCTCACCTATTTTCATGGGCTGGTACTCAAAGACAAGGTCAGCCTGGGAGGGATGAAGGGAAAAGCCACTGGGTCAGGCAGAGATGGGGAAGGCAGGGCCCAGGATGGGGGAAATCGGTCCCTGGTGTGCTCACGCAGTGCTGGAAGGCAGCCCAGCACCCTCCCTCGCTCCAACTCCTTCTCTCTGGGTCAGAGCCCTGCTGCATATGGGGGACAGTTCACTTGGGGGACAGTCCCCAACATCTGAGCGCCCTCCAGCACTATCCCAGAAGCTTCCCACCCTAAAATGCCCCTATACTCCCCCAGGTCACACAACGCCTCCTGTCAATCCAGGCTGCAAACACCCTGCCAGTGGGGTGAGGCATGCCCTGCAGCCACTCCAAACTGAAAATACCCACGCTAAGTAAGGAGCATGTGGCACAAGGACCTGCCACGTGAGGCCTGATGGGAGCATATCACAAGGGGCAGCATGGCAGACTCCACCAACACAGGGCGATTCCCGCTAGGGATATTCTCACACACTGCTTCACCTCCAGATTACTAGCAGGTCGGAGCTGTCACCCTTGGAAAGAAGCCCCAGATGGTTCATGTAGGGCAGAGCACCCACTCCCAGAAAGGCTGCAGGAAGAGGAGAGCGTACAGGACGAGCTTTGCTCCTACCTCCGACTGTGCAGGAACAGTGAAATGTGGGGGAACGTTGACATCGGGCACTTTGCAATCTGTGGCAAACGTCACCGGGACAGGCAGAGGGTTCTCCACCTTGACGGTGGAAGACACTCTCTGCCGAACAGCGGCGGTCATTTCAACAGTGCTGAGGGGTCCCGAAGCGGTGGCCTTGAAAGTCACCATGTAGAACAAGTACTCCTTGGTCACCTCGTTGAGGAAGGTCACCTGAATGAGAGAAAAAGGGAAGCACTATATAAAAATATACCAGCTGTGCTAAGCCAGCCCAAAGAACCCTCCAAGCCCAGCACCCTACTTCCAAGAACAGTGGTAAGCAGCCACCCAGGAAGAGTGCCAGACTGGGGAAAGCATGTGTGGTATTTCCACTCTGGAGTCTCCTGATTGCCTATTGCTTCCAGCTCACCAATGGCCTGACCCACCTGTGCTCTGCAGCCCCCAGTGGGACCCTCGCAGAGACTGACACGTGAGTGGGGCACGTGGAGAGGTGCCTGCTGTTCAGTACCCACCCAGGACACCTACAAGCCCACCAGTGGGCACGTGGAGGTATGAAAACAGGCACGTAGCTTCTCAGTGAGCAAACAGCTCCTTGAAGGGCTCCACAGTCTGGTGTCCACACTTACCGTTGCGTTAAAGACTCCTTCCTTGTAGGAAAGGAACGTGAGCTTGTAGTCCTTTTTGGCAGAGCCTGGCACGTCAATGTAGTCCAGCCCCTGCAGCACAGAACTGCTTTCCAGGTTTTCTGGTTTGAGTATGTCCACTACCACGAGGAACCTGTGGGTGAGAAGAATGCAGTGAAGCTCAACGGGAAGGACTCCCATAGGATACCCATCGTGGGGGGGCACAACACAGCTCCTCACACCCTCAATGCCTCAGGCAGAGGGAGACAGCTCTCATCCCCTCGGAGGAAAACCCTCCAGGATGGGTCTGCATAGGCAGAACGTGGGTAGGGTGATCCCAGACACCTATGGCCAGAAATGGGCCGAGGAGAATAAAAAGCTTGCAGGAAGGACCTTCCGGGCAGTGGGAAGCCCTTCCTTGTGCTGCTGCAGGGATTGCTGATGGGACGAGACTTCCTGGGCCGGACTCACCTCTGCGGTCTGTTCAGCCAGTTGGAAACAGGGATGAGCTCAGTGTAGGAAGTCCGACATGGTACCTGCCGGAAAATGGTCCCTGAACACTTTGGGGCCTCAGCAGTCCCTTGCAAGAGGTAGTACAAGCCTGTCCCATCCGGCAACGGGAAGAAGATGGAGCCCTAGAGACAAGAAATAGGATAAGTGAGCTCTCCTGCTCTCTGCCTGGATGAGTTACTGGCTCGTGAGCACACCTGGCCAGTCCCATGTCTCAGGCTGTCATTTGAGCAGCTTTGAGCAGGTCCAGCTGGCAGAGCTGTGACCGCAGCCCTGTGTCCCACGCAGGTGGAGATGGCAGTGTCATACCCGCTCGGGCTGGCACAGCCACGGGACACAGAGGCAACACGTCTGGGCAAGGCAAGGAAGCACCAGCCCTGCAGCAGAGCTGGTCTGACCGTCCTAGCACCCTTTTACTTGCCTTACTAATGTGGGCACGTCAGCTGCCAGCCCTGTGCTTGTGCAGGGACAGCCGTGGTAAGGGGGTGGCAGTCCCTACTAAGCTTGACTGCCCCGGCAGTGCTGGGATTAGCCCCAGCATTACTGCCAGGAGAGCAGCCTGTAAGCTAACACGGCAGGGTCCCACCAGCCAGGGTGGGCCACGAGAAGCTCTCATCCCAGTACTCATCGGGTGCCAATGGGTCACAGCCACCTGCCTGCAGCACCTCCTCTGCCTCCAGAGCAGCATGAAGAGTCCTGCAGTTTTCAGCAAGGCTGTACATTAAAAAGATACTGAGCCTATGCAACCCTACAGGGCACAGATCTGCTCCGCACCCTGGAGATTGAGCCCAGAAGTCTCTGGCCTCCACTCTTGCACTGGCCTAAATTCTGGCGTGGTGTAAGATCAGCTAGAGGGGGCCAAGGGGCAGGTGTCTGACACCCACCTCCAGCACCCCGGAGCCATTTGGAATTGACCCCCTTGATTTAAGAGCTTGTCCCTGGTGCATCTCAGAAATAGTGCTCATGGAAACAGAGGGGCCAGTCACCCTACCTGCCCAGCCTGAGACCTGCAGGAAGGGCTCTTTTCACATCACCAAAGGTGATGTCAAGAGAGATGTCTGTGTTGTTTCCCACCCGACTGCTCATGGTGAGGGGGGGCACTGAGAAATGGCAGGGCAGCTTCGCCCCTCTCGTTCCCTGCATGCTGCAAAAGGACCCCAGCAGGGCAGTGCTGGCAGAAGCAGTCGCGCCCAGGGCTTGGGGAGCCTGTGCAGCCCACAGGGCTGAGCACGGGGCGGGTCTCCGAGCCCCCCTGGGCTGCACAGGCAGGGACCAGGAGCTGCACAGAACGAACTTCATTTCCTGGACCTTCAGACAACCTGGTTTTTCAGGTGAGCTGCTCCAACACATTTAATGGTCAGTCCAGACTTCCCACCTGCAGTTTCCTTACACCTGGCCTCTAGCCACCAAGAAATCCAGCTTCCAACATGGGATCACAGGATAATTTCAGCTTGGAGGGGACCTCTGAAGGTCATCTTGTCCAACCCTCCTGCCCAAAGCTGGGTGAGCTATGAGGGTCATGCTACCGAGGGTCAGCGTGCTGGCACAGCTCACATACCTGATGCTGCTTCTTCTCAGAGCTCATCGTTAGGGGTTGGTAAGTGATCTTGTAGGGCTTGTTTTGTTGATTGGCCTCTAGATGGAAAAATTCAGGCCCCTTCCAGTGTTCCCCCTCAATGACAGGTTGCGCGGTCCAGGCCTCATTGCTTGGGTTGGACAGGAGGATGGTCTGGCTGTGCTCCTGGCGCACGTCGCATGCGAAAGTCAGTGTCTGCAACAGAGGAGCACAGAGGCTGCTTGGCCATACCGAGGAATCCTTTCCACTCGGACTCTGACTAGCTCTACGCACAGGGAGCAGCTTTTCCTCGTCGTACGCAAAATTCCCGTTTGAGCCATAGATTTTGGTGTAAACCAAATTGTCGGTTCTTAGAGAGGGAGAGGAAGGGGTGTTTTGCATGCTGGGTGAAGGGGGATGCCGCCTCCCAAGGAGGGGAGAAAGAAAATGGGGAGTCCTGGAAGGAAATCTCTCCTGTGCAAGGACAAGACCTGCAGCCGCACAGCCCCTTCGTGGGCAGAATGGAGAGCAGCTCCGGGCTCTCTTTTGGGAGCAAGAGCCAACACCCCCCAGCTGCACCCTCCCGCGATGCCCGTGAGGGCCAGGAGTCCTCCAACGCTGCATCCCTGTGCCCTAGGAGCTGGATGCAGACGCCTTGCCCACTCCTAGCGCTGAATGCCCTCCCCAGTCCCGACAGGGAGGAAAAGTGTGGCTGCGCGTGCAATACTGGGAGTACAGCTGGGCAGCTCTGTGGGGAGGGTCTCAGAAGAGCCCTGCAGGGTGTCCCTGCAGCAAGGGTGCTGCAATGCAGAGCCAGGACAGCTGAGGTGCTCGCTGGAGGAGCAGCACCGTTAACAGGGGAGGAAGGCAATTACAGGGCTCAGAAATTCTGGGAATCCTGCCCAACGGTTTTTTTCAGGTCTCTGGGATACCCAGGCAGGATGACAGGCAGGAGCGAGTCTATGCACGTAAATATCCTCCAGTCCCTGCCCTGGGAGAGATGTGGTGCAAACGGTGGTGCAAGGAGAGGACCCATCCTGTCTCTGCTCCAGTTACCTCTTTGGTCACAGGGGTCTCCATGCAGCATCCTGCCAGCGTAAGCCGGAGCGGCTCACTGCCCTGGATGAAGCACTTCAGGTCCTCGTACTGGATAGCGTGGCTCAGCTTAGAGGGGTGGAAGGTCACAACGAAGGGGACATCCATTCCTGGGGAGATGTAACCCTTGGCGGGGCTGATGGAGAAATCTGGCTTGAAGCTCGCGATGTCCCACTTAAACCTTGCCAAGGAAAGCACAAGGACAGGAAGGAAGGATTAGCAATGGGGAGGCTGCGAACGCAACGTGCCGTTTCTAATCCTCTTGTGGGCTTTTCCACCAGATTTCAGGCATGACGCTGAGCCACCTGGCAATAAGGCTTCAGGCTGGCCAGGACTCAGCTGCACCCATCTGTAAACAAGGTTTTGGTTGTATCCCTTGCTAACTTCCAGGGCCTGACTGCACAGCCTTGGCTGCCCAACTCTCCATTGGGACGGAAAAGCAGAGGGGAACTATCTGGGCAAGCTACAGCTCCATCCAACCCTCATCCAAGCTCTCAGCCCTCAGAGAGAACAGGGTTTTGCATTACTTGACTCCTATGTCGCCCGTGTTCTGCATGATGATGCGCCGGGATGTGTAGCTCTGCTGCACCACCGCTCCAAAGCTGAGGTGTTCCTGGTCCAAGCTCACATGGATGCCCTGGCAGGAGCCCCGCACCATGAAGAGGGAGTGCACCAGGCCGTTGCACTCCATCGTCACTTCTTCGGTGAATGGCTGGATGCGGCGTTTTGGGGAGAAGGTCACCTCCACTTTACAGGTGTCACCTTTGGGTTTCAGACTTAGTTCGGTGGTGGGGTTCAAGCAGAGAACCTGCCCAAAGAAATGAGTGGAGACTACTACTACAATTGTAACTACTAGCTCCTGCCCAGAGCAGCTCATAGCTACCAGCAGGCACACCAAAGTGCTCTCCAAGTGAAGGAAGGAGCCTTACCCCAGCTTCTTGGAGCTCTGGCATGGTGGACATGAGACGGAGCTTAAAAGTAAGAGGGGCAGCACTGTTGTTTGCTATGGTGACCATCTTCTTCACCGTCTGTCCGATGGAGAGGGCTCCCAGCTTCACCACCTTTCCTCGTGGTTTCACAACATCAACCTGAGGCAGGAGGGATTAATATAAAGTGAAGGGAAAGAAGGAGAAAAGGTTTTCTGCCACCCTCATGGCAGAAAACCAAAACATGGTAGGCTGGGGAAGAGATGAGGAAAATGAGAGAGAAAGCCATGCTGGCTGCCTGCCACCTGGAGTTTTAGGGTTTGGATTTCATCTCACCTTCATTTTCATGCCCCTTCCTCGGACCTCAACAGTCTGCTGGCAAAGACCATTGATTTCAAAAGGGATGAGCTCATGGTAAGACGCAACCTCTCTGGGATAGAAAGTGATGGGCACCTCCACTGTCCCTCCTGGGCGTAGGACGTGCCCTGGGAAGTCCACCTCCAGGTACGCGGTGTTGGTGAACAAGCAGTTCAAACTGGCAGAAAGCACAGCAAAGAGGAGCAGAGGTGTCACAAGGCTGTGTGCGCTCAGACAACAACATCAGGGCTACTTGGGGCTCTCCTTTCTCCTCCCCCTGCATCTTCAGGATTTCACCCACAGTGGTCACGAGGACATGGAGCAGGCATGCGCTAAGCAAGGGTTGAAGGAGTGTGCGGAGAAGGCCTACCTCATATCCCTGTCTGCCTTGTTTGTGATGACAAGGGTCCGCTGGGCAGGTGGCATCCCAGCATGGTAGATGAAGCAGGCTCCAAAGTCGAGTCTGGTGGTGGAGAAGTGGACAGCGGGCACTACCACGGTGGCCAGGAACACGCAGGTAAACGTGGGACCCTTGCTGATCTGGTGGGGCAAAAGACACCATGAGCCAGGTGAAGAGGTGGGAATTACAACCCCAAACACCAGAGATGGCTGAGGAAGAGGATGGGGGACAGCTGGCTGCAGTGACAATAAGGAAAAGCAAGTACCAAAGGACCCCAGAATAGAAAGAGAAGGCGGAATGCTTGGGCTAAGAGGGAAAGGGTTTTTGAAGAGTCATGGCCCTGCTTTGTGCAGCCATGTGCTGGCAAGACCGTTCTGAGCTGTGGGACCCGACTCAGGAGGGGCCTGGCAAGGAGAAACAGCTCCATCCCCGCGCACATCTAGAGCCCCTCCAAATTAGGGGCAGAGATAGCCTGGGGCATATGTCCTGCCACAAAAGCACCTCCCAAAGTAGTCCTGGATAAGCGCTTAAGTATTAAAATATTCCATTCAGAAGCTGTCAGGCTCTTTATTGCAGCAGCAGGAGCCTCTCTGCCTCGTTCAGGCTCTTCAGTGACGGAGCTCACCCCCAGCCCTGGCCTCCTGCTGCCAAGCTGCTGCGTAGGGAAGGCGAAGGTCCCGTATTAAACACTGGTGCCTCACCTGTAGCGTCAGCTCTACATCCTTTAAAGAGCACATCTTCTGTGGGTGAAACACCAGCTGGGTCTCTGCTTTCCCCTCCGCCTGCACGGTGCCCGTCTGAGGGGTGACAGCAAGGACCTGCTTACGGGCTGGGGGGCCGCTCAGCTCCCACGAGAAGGCGAAGCTGAACTTGCCGTTATTGCGGATGCTGAAGATGCGCTTGATGTTCTCGTTTAGCTGTACCTGCGGGGAGAAGATGGTGAGGATTAGGGCTTGGAGCACATGCAAAGCGCTGGCTGACCCAGCAAGTGCTCCTTCATCTTTCACATTCAGCTAATGACCTGTCTGAAAGATCAATCTCCCTCCCTCTAGAGACCCACAGATGAAGAAAAAACGTTCCCTCTTAGTCAAACATATCTGCAAAGCTCCTGGTTAAGGCCGAATCTTGCAGGGCTTTGTGGGGCAAATGGTTCAGGGAACCAGCGCTGCTCACCTCCTTGAGATCAATGACGTTGACCTCCTGGGCGCTGAGCTCAGTGACACAGCCGTCGCCGTCCTCACAACTGACAGACGCCTTCACGCTGTAGCCGGTGGCCTTGATATTCAAGGAGAGGGGCTGGGTCTTCCTCTTGACATTGCACTTGAGGTTGAAGACCACCTCTCCTTCTAGTGTTGGTGTGAAGATGACTGTAATGGGAAGCCTGGGGAGAAAAGATCCTTTTTGCTCCATTCACTGCCTCTTTGCTTTCTTGGCCCCACATTGCCTGCTCTGGGAGGGCAGGCTGTGCAATGGCTGTGGTGAGACCCCAGGCCTGGGAGAAAACAGGAGCAGCACTCTGCCCTTCCAGGGCCTTCCGCTATGGAGCGAGCCCTGGTGAGAACTGTTTAGGGTATGATGATCCCATGCAATGAAACGGCAGAGGATACAACGACAAGGCAGCAAACCCTGAGCTGACGCTGACCTTACTGCCCTGCCCATGTGCTACAAGGCAGCATTGGGTTAAGACCCCACTTCTGTCCCACACACAGAGGAGGGCACTCCTAGAGACCCCCAGTCTCTCTGATCTATACGACAAGGGTAACAGCCTCTTTGCAAAGAGGAATCATCCAGCTCCCGTGACCGCTGTGCAACGCGGGTGCCACCAAACTGCCTCTTTGTAATTTCTGTGGATAATTTCTGGGTACGTGATCAAACACAATCAAACTACAGAGATTGAAGGAATTACCACCTCTCAGGTGAGCCACAGTAACTGATACAGGATGTTCTCTTATCTTACACCCTGTGGCGAGCCAAAATTCAGCATCTTTTAAGCCACAGCAAAACTGCCTGGAGCTAACGCGTTCTCCTTACACCCAGGCAGGCTATGAGTGGGCACAGGGACATTCGTGGTGGATCAGCAGATGAGCTGGTGACCTCCTTGAACTCATGATCATGTCTGATCACAAGTCACACCTGCAGTTTACAAGAAAAGAGCATCCATTTTCTGACAGGTGATCCTGCAAAACACAGCTAGCTGTGTAAGCCTGTTGCTGTCCCCCATGATGGGCTTATATGCTGCTTGTATGCTTTGCTGCTCTTGGTCGCTTTGCCCAGACCACGCGTGGTGGACTCTGTCACTAAAGGAACACAGAGGAGAGAGGAGACCTTGCACACTTAAGGCTGCTAGCTCAGGGGAATCACAGAGTTAAAACCTCCAAACATGCTTTTGTCATCAAAACTAGAAGATCCAAAGCCTGAACTTCTCCAGGAAGGGGGCCTAGAAGACCGGGGTAACCCCAGCACAGCCACTCTACGGAGAAACCTGAAGTTTCATGGTGTCCCCATTGGGAAGGAACAAAACAAGGCAGACGTATGCTATGGCCAAGAGTCACCGGGTGAATGTGGAGGGGAGAGCGTCTCAAAAGCAAAATGATGGTGCTGCATTTGGCACATGGGAGAGGGAATCTGACCCGTGAGCCCTGTTACCTTGAAAGAGGAGCGATGGAGCCTTCCAGGGGCTCTATTTTCACGGAGGTGTTGCATCCCTCTGAGAAGAGAGAGCTTTCTCTGAAAGCAAAGCTGAAGGCTTCCTTCTCACTGTTGATCATATAGATAGTCTGGCGTACCTCGTGCCCTGGGGAGAGGACAAAGCAGCTGCTGAAAACCTTTTGTTCCTCTGGCCACCAGACCACCACTGCCCACTGTGCTCCTGCCTGCCGGCTGAGCCCAGCAGGCAATCTGCAGTGAGAAGCACTGCCTGCAGCATGGCACGCTCAGGATGCCAACATGGAAACGTACTTCTCACCCCCTGGGCTCCCCCAAATCCCCTCTTGGAAACAGCCCCAACTACATGCTGTATCCCTGACACATGCCTTCCTCCCTTCCCCTTCCTCTCCCTCCTAACACTTGGGTGCCAGGAGCTGGATGCTCTGCTCACAAGTGCCTGTTTCCATTTCCACCTTCCTCGTGGGAGCCTGCTGGAATAACGGGACTGCTGGGCCCCTGGAGAGGTACGCTTCTGAGCACGTAAGCTATAATCATGGTGCTCACCGATTAACAGCAAGTGGAAGTTCAGGTGGGATCTGTCCAGAGTCACGAGCGGGTCGGTGGTGTTGCCCACCAACAGGAACGGGACCGAAATGCTTTGCTCAGGGATTGTAAAGACCCAGAATGATTCTGTGATGTCCAGGTGCCGGGGGATGAATTCAAACTTGATCTGGGGGAGAAAGAGGCAAATGAAGGAAAGTTGCTGCCCCTGGCTGGGTAAGGGGAGTGGGGTGCAGTCTATACCACCAAGAAACCCCCCAAACCTCCACCTTATGTTGCTGTGAGCTCAGAGATAGGCTGTTGTGCCACTTACAGCCCAAAAGCATGGCAGATGCGGGGTACACGGTGAGGACAGGTTCATCTGCCAGCTCAGTTACATTGCAGTCAAAAGTTTCTTCATGGTCTTGGCAAGCTCACAGAGACATGGGATGCCCAGTAGGTGTAGATATAGCTGGTGTTAAATTGGCATACACGTGTACCTGATCTACTTTCTTAATTTTCTGCACCCACCTCTGCTTTCTTCCCTGGCTGGATCTGACCTCTCTCTGTCAGGCAGAAGAAAGCCACCTGCTCTGGTGGGGCTTCAGGGTCTTGGCAAGTCCACTGGAAGGAATACACGGAACTGGTTGGGTTCATAACCCTGATGGTCCTAGGCACACAAAGCAAAAAAAAGGACTACTAAGGTCGTGTTGGGATGTTAATGACTCTGTCCTGTAGCAGACATCAGGCACTGCCAATCCTGCACACCATCTGGAAGGGGTTATTTGGTACAGGGGAACGACGTTGGGAGCACAAACATTTCACCTGCTTTCTAGGGGCCCTGTTTGTCTCTCAGGTGGCTAAAAATTAATGGCTATCAACAAAGAAATTAGCAAAGAAATTAGCCAAAACCTCTTGCATATTAAAACAGTGAGATCAAGTGAAAGTGGTAAAATGAAGTCCAGCAAGACTCCTTTAGAAGATAGTACTCTCTGTTGTGGTTGCAGCCTTTGCTGACCCTGTCTAACTGGTATCTCAGAGGTGCAAGAATGTCCCAAGGATGCTCTTCAAAGGGACAAAGGTTGTACTGGCCACATGACATGGGCTGGGGATACGTGGTCCTCCCAGACTGACCCATACCTTACTGAAGACAAAGAACAAAAAATTGGCCAGTTGGTCTTCAGTGACCAGCTTGTTCCAGCCCCAAAACAGACTGGTGGCCAAGTCTCAGCAGATCACAGACAAGGTACCTCGGGGCTTGGAAGAGTAGCTAGAGAGGTCTCTGGTTAAGGAGGGTGACTAGGAGACCACAAACAGGGGAAACCATGCCCACACCTACCTGCTGTTCCTGCCGTGCGCTCCAATTGCCGCAAACTCAATCACTTTTGTGTTGAGATCGAACGTTGCCCCTTTTGGTCCCTGCAACTCTGGGTTGCGCCTTTTTGCAGTGATGTAGTCAGAGTCTTCCAGTTCAAAGTGGCAGTTTGGCATCAAGCTTCTCCCCTTCACAACCACCTCTGGGCACTTCTGATTTGGCTTCAGGTTAGGAATACTAGGAAGAAAGGGACTGGTATTAGCCAAACTAACGTTTCTGGACGGCAGCTGCTTGTCTGTCTCCTTGTACAGCACAGAGCGCTGCATCCTCTCTCCGTGCAAGCGTTGCTCAGCAAATCAAACAGAATTGCACTCCCTGCCATGGGGAGGCAGCAGAGGTGAAATGGCAGAAGCATGACCAGTTATGTGTCTAGAGACCAACCGCAGCACACAAGTTTCTATGTAGGTAAGGAGGCTGTGCTTGTCTGATAAGGAAGCGTAGCTAAGGACTAGCTGGCCCCTTGACAGCCTTTCTGGATCTCTCGTTCCAGATTTTGCAACCCTCCAGGAGCTTAATATTTCATACAATGTCTTTTCCCACTGTCCCATACCTGCTTCTACCAAGGCCGGATGACCATCTTTCTTTGTTGCTGTATGTTAGCTGTTTCTGCTGCCTCTCTGGGGCTGGCTGTCCCCAGGTCTGCACTCCCACCCACCCCAGTCAGAGGTATTACCACGACTATGCATCAGTAGCATGAGTTGAAAAGTGGCTGGACGTTTCCTACCTGCAGAGCATATGGCTCTGAAAGTCCCCCACGTACACCGGAGAGAACTTCATCTGGAAGAGCTGCTCCTGGCCGGCAGCGATGGTGCCGCTGCCGGGCTCGACAGAGAACAGCAGGGCGGCACTGACGGCGTTCAGAGATGAGCTCAGGGAGGAGGAGACGTGCTCCACAGCACGGTCCAGCTGGCTCGAACAACGGCTAGACCGGAGCTTCACAGAGGTACCAGAAGTGGAGGAAAGGAATTCCCCTGCAATGAGGAAGAGGTTATAGCAGGATATCTTTCAAGGAGAAAATCCTCTGTTCCCAGCAACTCTGCCTTCTGCTGCAGGCGAACAGAAGGGAGGTGGGATGCACTTGGAGCATCCCTGGCCAAGCGCTTTCAGCAGGAGGACTCCCGATGAAGAAGAGGGAGAGCGGTCAGGTTGCTTTTTGCTTCTGTGTTACTGCTTGCTAAATCGTCATCCCAGAAAGTCCTGGGGACGGGTGTGAAAGTGAGGACGGACAGGAGGGACAACTGAGGGTGGGGGGCAGCAAATACAGTGAAAAGGCCCAGCAGAGACCCAGAGAAGCACGTGAATCAAAACACACAACTGAACATCAATCTGTAAAGATATTCAGATGATGGACAGGAAGGCTATGTCTATGTTAGCAAATGAAATGGGCCCAGGACTGAACCCCGCTGCTTCACTCCATGCTGTTAAACTCCCTCCATCTCCAGGACTGGGGAGCTAGATGCAAACTTCTCCTGCAGAACTGTTTCTGGCCAGTGTTCCTTCCCAAACCATACCCAGGAACTAACAGTAGAGATGTCTGGTGTTACAGCATCTGGGAAAATTTCTGGGCGCTGTTTCACATCCCAGCACAGCCAGCCTCAGCGCTTAGCATTAAGGACAGCGTTAAGTCCTGCTCCCCAGCTGCCTACAGAACTGAATTTTGTTTGTTGTGCATGGTGGAGAGAAGGCTTTGGGGAACAGCACTGCTCTGTCCTTCACACCCTTTCCTTCCTTCCTCTTTGTCAGGCTTTCATAACCGACAACCAGCCAGCTAATGGCACAGCAGACCGGCTTCAGCACAAGCGTGCCCCGTGCCGGGGAACAGCCAACACCAGGACCCACAGGGGAGGGAGTTAAGCACATTCAGAGCGTCAAGGACTTTGGTTGAGGTCTCCCAGCTCGGCAATCAGACAAGCTGCTTGTGCTAGGAAACGCAAGGCTTGACAGCTCTCCTCATTCCTGTTCCTGATGAGACCTCTTGGACACACAGCCCTGTTTCCCCGCAGAACCACGCTGCTCCCAAGGAGACCACGCGCTCAGACACAAACACATTACTGCACGTTAATGAGTCACGGCCCCGCCGTTGAGCTCCGATGGCTGCTGTGAGCAGGGTCTCCGCCTGCAGCAAACACTCCCGTGCCCGAGTTAGGAGGGTTAATTTAGACAGTGACTTTGCTTTTGCTGTAGACTGGGGAATTGCACACAGACAGTGTCTGCAGGTCAGCGAACCCATTGTTACACTATCAATTTTCCCAGTCTCAGAGACTTGCCAAAGAAGTGCCCTGATGTCCCCCTTCCCAGTCCCGACCCACCACGTGGCTCTCCCCTGAGCCAGGCCCAGCTCCCGCGCAGAGCACAAGCGTCAGAGCAAGTGTAGGAGGGTCTGGAAGGCAGAGAGGGGGCAAGGAGAAAGTCTCCAGCTGCAGCTGGGAAGATGCTGGTGAAGGTGGGTGACCAGACAGGGATGAAAAAGCAATTCATGCTCTGGGTTGAAGTGGTATAGTCTTCTCACAAAGCCCTCAGCTACCAACTGAAACACCCCGGGCACCCCCAGCTGCCACAGAGAGCTAGTGCCTTACCATCCAGACTGGGCAGGAGCAGCTCCCCAGTATGGCTCACCGCCCTTTCATCCTCCACAGCCCTCATCCAGGTGTATTCCAGGGCCACATTCCCTGTATTGGACAGCTGGAAACTGAAAAGCAAGGAGGAGGCATAAAAAGAAAACGTCCAATAAATACCAAGCAAGTAGAAAAGTAACCCTGTACGGTGGCCTCCCGGCACCCCTTTCTTTATGCTGAGTAGCATCTTCTTCCCCAGACAACTCTGCCACGTCTAGATCGCTGCCCTGGGCTGCCCCGAGACAAAGTATTTCAAAGTTTGGAAGTTTAAGAGGAAATGGCAGACATGGTGACCATGAGAATTAATCCAAGGGTCTTACTCTGGTCTTTATGTCTCGGTTTGGCGTTATTTTGACTCAAAACTCGTCTTCAAGCAGATAAGGACAGGCAACACACAATGAAAGCAAAACCATGGTTGTTCTCAGCAGAAAGGCATGGCAGGATGGCAACCACCATCTCCTGCTTGGCTTTGTGTGTAGATATGTGGGCCCCAGCACCCAGCCAGGACTTGGAAAGGATGAAACCAAAAAATTATGTGTTTAAAGGGAAGAACAGCAGGTGAGACTGCTCTAGGGAAGCAGACACCGTGTCAGCCCTGGGCAAAGGCAGCTCCCATACGCAGGTCCCTGCCTGGCCTCCAGCACTCACGTGAACGTCCTCGTCTGGAAGAGCAAGGTCTCCTCGAACTGAATCATGTCCGTATCCAGCTTGAACTCGGCGTAGTCAACGACAGCACTGAGGCGAAGCTCCACCTCACGGCTGCTCTTCTCCAGGACAGTGTGAGCTGGTTCTGGCTCTGGCTCGACCACCTCCAAACAGGACAGGAAAGAATCACTGAGCAGAGCCCAGAAAGCCAGGCTGAACAGGGAGTCTTTTGGCCTCCAAAATCAGCCACATAGAGGGGCCAGAAAGGACCATTCCCATTTATTTCCCTGGAAAGATGATAAAACGTGACCCTTCCGCTACAATATTTGTTTCTACCTACTGATCAGAGGAATCACCACGACTGCAAATACACCCATGGGGACTATGGCCGGGTATCGGTCCCCGTGTTTCAACCCTGCAGAGTGTCTGACCTTCTTCCTGGCTCCCCATAAATCTAGCAGGCCCCTAAATTAGGATTAAGTTCCGCTGCTGGAGCTCTGTGGATGGAGAACCCCAAGAATGAACAAACCTAGAAAGCACCTTTTCCTTCTTGTCTTAGGAGAAAGTGCTTTCCAGATGTCTCGGGTGGGGCAACAGCCACACTGGTGGGGGCTGGGGATGGGCATTTTGGGATGGGCACAAACTCACTAGGAAAGTCTCCAACTGCTGATGCTCGGATGGGGAAGAAGTTTGGTTTACAGGTCTTACAATGGTTCAGAAACTAGGGAAGACCCATCACCCAAGACAAGTGTGTTTGGCAAGAATGATAGTAAAAGCAAGAGTTTCTGGAGATGATACTTCTCCGAACTCCTGCATGACTGCCATATAGTGCCTGGGCTGCCCCGTAATGAGATATCCCACACGATATAGAGACCACAACTAAAATCTCCAGTACCAGTACAGACAGAGCTCAGAGCTCACCCGCAATGTGCTGGTGGGCTAGCCAGCATACATGAAAGAGCGCTAGTGTTGCTCTCCACTTTAAAACAAGGGGACAGAGCGCAGTGGATTTAACTCCTTGTTGGTGAAAAGGCACTGATTCAGATGAATAGATTTTAACACCATAAAATCAGCAGAGACTGATAGTTTGCACGTGGCTAAATGTCTCTTGTCAAACTAAACATCTCTCGTCAAAAAGACTTCCCCATCTTGTGCGAGCATAGCAGGTCACTGTGCATCCACCTCTCCCCTAAAAAGCACTGCTGGTTAACCTCACGGATGGATTAAATGTCAGGAGGAAGCAGGAGCCAGCTTAGCCAGCAAGGATGGCGGTCTGCTGCCGTTGGCAGCTCTTTTTGTAGAAGCTCAGTTAGCTTCTTACCTTCTTCTTGAGAGGCCACGTGGCTGCCGGGCCCCTCGGGGCATCCACCCACTTGACGGTGCGCAGGCGGTCGTCCCAGTCGGTAACCAGCTCTGGAGGCAGCTGGAAGGCGATCCTAGCCACCTTACACTTCACAGGGTGCTTTTTGAAAGCGACCGCAACATCCGATTTCAAGGTCACCGTGATGTCCTTAGCACAGCCAGCATGGAGGTGTCCCACCTAGGGAGAACCGGAGAGCCAAGACCAAACTGGAATCACTGGCAAGGGCAAGACTGACAGCAAAGGGATTGATGTGTTGAGGAGCTGTGCCAGGGATCTGCATTCTATTGTGTATTTATCTGAAGTTTGATAGGGAAAAAGTACAAACAAAAGATGCCACCTCCCATAACACGGAGCCTTTTCTGCCGGGCTGACAGCCCTGCCCCAGCAAAGCCAGGGATTGCATCTCCTATGTGGCACTGGAATGGGCTCTCACTGGGACGTGCTGACTCCCTGCTAACTCCTGGCAACCCGCCGGGAAGGGCTCGACCAGCGGGGAAAGGCAGAGCCGTTCAAACTCACCTGGGGGGAGAAGTGAAACGGGGTGTCTGCCAGCCACTCAAACCGCACCGCCTCCCCCCTGCTGCGATTGGTGACGGTGAAGGTCACGGGGTAAGGTGTCCCGATGTGACAGTCCCCGAACTGGATGTGATCCACTCTGGTAGCTGTTAAGAATGAGAGCAAGGGATCTCAGCGTGCTGTGAGGTCCGCCCGCCCCCCTCACACGCACAGACACACGTATGTCCAACTCCTTTCCTCGCTCCAAGCCTTCCTCCCTCTGGGAGGTGCAGATCCCCATCCTACCACTTTCAGAGATACACCCTGACATGTCCCTAAACACGCGGCTGTGTCTGGGCAGAGGGGACATGCGGTGCAGCACGCACGGCCTCTGTGCACAGGGCTGGCCCGCTCACAGACCACCAGACCTCCTTTTAGAGATACTCAGCTGAACGCTGGCATCTCTCACCCTTCCCTCCCAGCCTGCACGCGTCCCCCTTGACAGAGGATCCTCCCTTGTGTTCTCAAGCGTGGCTGCTCTGCAGGCTACAAAAGACAACAGGATCTGTCCGCTAAGTCTGGACCACACCTGCACTGGCACAGGGTGAGCAGAAACGTGTATTTTCCTCTTCCTTGCTCCATCTTGGCAGCCTCTCCTTTCTTACCCTCAATTATGTCTTCTTCCAAATTGCCTTCAGTGTTCTCTTCATTGCTGTCTGCCACTAGTCCATGGATGTTATCAAGCGTGAAGTCATCCTCGTAGCCTTCACCCACCAGCTGAATGTCGGTCTCTTCATAGGGGTTGTCCACCACCGAGAGGTGGATCTTCCCTTCCACACGTTGGGCCAGGTTGGGTTTGAAAAGCACGTCAAACTCTGCTAATTCCCCGTGATGCAGGACCAGGCAAGCGGTGTGGGGCTTCCTCCCTGCACAGCAATGGAAATCAGAGACAAGTGATACAGCTGTGCAGAGGAAATATTCCATTGGGTATAAGAGGAATAAGAGGTTGAAACACAGCTGTCTCTAAGCACAGGTTCTCCCACCACTGGTTCCAGACCCTCCTCCTATATTCACAAGTCTATGAAACCACCATGTATATCACTGCTTAAGCATCTTAACCTTAGGTTAACACACAGCTCTCACTCAAACTTCTCAAGCCGTACGTAACGCTGAGTCAAAGAGCGGTTTTGGCTTTTGTTGGTTGGCTGTGGGCTCAAGGGCTGCCTCTGTTCAGGCTGGTAACTCCCCACATGCAGCAGAGACCTCAGATGGTCCATTCAAGTGCTGATAATTCCCCGACAACTCAACCCACCACGTCCAGAAGAACAGAAAAACTTCCTACAACTTGCTAGGAGGAAACTCTGCAAAGAGTCCACGGGAAAAAATAGGGGTACAGAGAGCCCCAGGAAAGAAAGTATGTCTAACATCTGGCTGCTGCTTGGCCAGGCCAAGAGCAGGGCACGCATCTTCCCTGTGTGAATGACCACACTTCATGGTTAATGAATTTACCTTCTCCAGGAGAGTCCTCCTTCGTGCCCGCAGCTTGGTAGATGCAGTGTGTGGTGGGTCTGGCTTTCAAGAAGAAAACTCCCCCTTCATCCAACAGGTCTATCATCAACTGAGAAAAGGGAACACAGAGAACGACCACACTGGTGTGGGTACAGGGCGGCACGTGGATCGACACCGTACCGCTGCTGGTCCAGCACGGGGAGCCCAGCACGCTTCCCCGCTTCAAACACAGCTCTTAGCACGAAGTTTAAGTAAAATCAGACAGAAAAAAAGAGTGTTCAGAGGCATTGGGATATCATTAAATTAGAACCAAACAGGACAGAAAGTACTAAAAGCAATGAGCAGAACGGAATTAAACTACAACTGAGTTTAATTAAAATGTAGTAAAATGTGATCAAATACAATCTAATGTAACGAGGACATCCCACATTCCCACATGAGAACCAAAGCGTGAGAAGAGAGTCGGGAGGAAAAATACCCCATCAACTTTCTTGTGTTGTGTTGAACTGAAAAGGATAGACTGGTCAGAAACTCACATTGCCAAGAGGAACACCCTTCCTGGAAAGCAGAGTTCAGTCATTTGCTTAAAAAGAATTTCTGAGACCCACTCCTGTGCAGTTCACTGCGGCACAGAGTGGAAAGAGTAACCGGCATAAAACCCAAAGGTGGGTCAAGACTAGCGGAGACAGCAGCAGTGGTTGCAAAGGAGAGGGGGACAAAGACGAAGGGCTGATGGAACTTTCCTAGAGGATCTGGCTGAGAAACGAGACTTTTCCCACTGGTTTGCCAAAGCATCTTCCAGAAAGTCAGAGGGAGTTATTCTCCTGCGATGGAGTGGCTCTGAGCGCAAGGCAAGGGTTTCATTTGGTGTTCAACTGCACACATAGAGTAGCGGTGCATCTGTGCACCTCTACCACGGTTTTTGGTGCCTTTCCTCCATGGCACAAGGACTTGTTCCCAGACCAGAGCATTCCCTGAGCAGGTCCTCACCTGGACAGGTACGACGCCATCATTCCGAAGGACCAGAGACAGTTTTTCTGAATCACCCAGCAACAGCTTCTTGAAGAGCAGCACTGGGTTCCCTCTCTTATTGTGAAGGACCGGGCGCAAGACCGTCACTCGAGGCAGATGCCCATCTCCACTGATATCGAAGGTCAGGCTTTGTGCTTTAATTGCTGCAGGGCTGCAGGAGAGGCAGAGGAGAAATCCTTACGGCTGGCACTAACCCATTTCCCACTTGGCAATCAATGAAGCGAGTGCCATCCACTGCGTTTTCCCTGGCTGCTGCTCCTGTACCCCACGACACAGCTCCCTCTCACCCCTCTCCTCCCAGTCAGATCAGGGCCATTCACAAGAAGAATCTGCTCTGAACAGACAGAGCCTTCCAGAATAACAGTTAAAAATAATTTCACTTCATCGAATCATGCACTACAGCAGGTAAATAATGAGGCAACAGATGACACATGGCAAATTCACTGGCTGCGGTGATATGAGACATACGCAAAAAGCACAAGCACAGCATGAAAATAGTAGAAAAGCAAGAAGGGAGAAGTCAATAAATAACACCATCACTAAGGATTATTTCCAAGGACACTAAACCAGGAATTGCTTATTAGGGCAGAAAGCTGACTTATCTCGTCCCATTTCAGTGACTAAAGGGTTGGGGAAAAGCAGGTCAGATCCCCAGTACAAACACAGGTCCCAGGACAGAGGAGCTGGGCTACTCTTTCGTAAGGGGTCCAATCGCTCCTTTAACATAAAATATGTTAATATACCCCAGGTAATCACATAGGATCATCTCATTTTAACATAAACAAGGAGGAAATAATGCATGCTGACTTGCTGGCACAGAAACCGCTTCATCTAACGCTTTGTCCTTGGAAAGCCCCAGCTCAGCTGTCGCACATCACCGTTTCTTTCTGATTCAATAACTTCCAGTCGGCTACCTGATGTTCTTCATAGACACTCATATAGGCTAAACTATGACCCTTATTTTTCTGCTCTGCTCTATCTAGTAGTTACTGCCTCCTATATTACCTAATGCTAAGTACTCGACCTAAGGCTAATGAAAGCATTAGGGTTAACAAGAGGTCTACGTCCTCCCAGAGGAGAGGCAGCTATCAGAAAGGTGTCCCTGACAAGATTCCCCAGGGTGAATTACCTTGCCTGGACATCAAGGGATGCCTCAAAAGTGCACTGGTAGCTCTGCATCGCTTGCGGAGTGAAGGTCACTGTAGCAAAGGCGTGGGAGCGGCTGGGCACGCACGTCCGAACGGGATCCACCTCGAAAATGTGGCTAACAGGGCTGTTAAGCTTGGGGAACCCACAAAGAGGTGTTAGGAGAAAACATCCTTCAATATGATTTGCCTTAGTCACATATTCATCATGGGGAACAGCCCCAGGCAGCATTTTCCTTCCTGCTTCCCTGGACAGGCTCCTTCCATCTCGGGGGTGACTCCAAAGTGGTGCTGACCTTGCACACGAGCTGCCATAAAGCCCAGGAGTGCAAAAGCTTGCTCTGAGCGCTGGGCAGCCAGCCCAGCATACTTGGGAGGTGGGGAATGCATGGCAAACCCCACAAATAACCTAGAATTGGCCTTTAAAGAGAAGGGAAAGATCAGGGAGCCTGAGGAAATAGTCTGCTTTGAGCCCTGGCACATCAGTCCAGTAAAAGCCCCCATCTGAGCGTGCTTCCAAGAAGGGTTCAGGTCTCCCACCAAAGATACAGAGGGTTGAGCCAAAATCTTGCTTGAATCACGGAATCACTACGGTTGGAAAAGACCTGTAAGATCATCAAGTCCAACCATCAACCCAACCCCACCATGCCCACTAAACCATGTCCCACAGTGCCTCATCCACACGTTCCTTGAACACCTGAGACACACTGAATTCAATTGCCACCCCAGCATTGCTGCTCTCCCCTCTAGTTTGACCTGCACTGAGCTGAACTAGTCCAGACGAGAGGAAGCAATGAATCTGGAGAAGGCGGCAGGCTACCACACAGCCTTTAAAGAGCAACAGTCGCCTTGGCCTCTTGTTCCTACCTTACTGGGGATGGGTTTGATGGAGAAAACCACGTCACAGGGGACTTTGTTCACGTTGCAGATCTTGAAGCGAGCTGTGGCCCGGTGCCCAACCAGAACGTTGGTGAAAATGAACTTGTTCTCATCTGTGACGAACACGCCCTTGTCTCGCACTGTCCGTAGGATCCGGCAGAGGTTGATGCTGCTGCAGATCCGATGTTCCTCAAAGATGGACTCCATGTCATCAACCACAAATGCTGTGAGCAGACAAGAGGGAGGGCTGAGGATGAAGAAGCCTTCCTGCTCAATTTATCTGGACCCTCTTGGTCTCTCAGAAGGCTTGATAAGCCCTTTCTGCCTGGGTCACTGCAAAACCCAACCTGGGTGGGGAGTTGGCTGTGAGGATGGAGCTCAGTCACCCTCAGTCTTAAAGGGCAGCGCTTTCCCTGTATCCTTCCATGCTTCCCTCCCAGCCTCCCCCCACTGCTGGACTTGAAAAGGACTGGAACCTCTGAGGATTTTAAGATGGGACTTTAGGGTTAGGGCGTCTCTCTGTAAGCCTGGGTGCTGATCAGCAGCAGGTCTGGCCAGGGGAACCTGTGGACGGGGCGTACCTGGGAGGCAGGACTCAGCAAACAGGGTGTAGGGGATGCCAAGGGGATTGTCCGTAGGGTCTCTGTCGCTGATGTCGATGGACAGGTACTCCTTGCAGATCCCCACTGGCTCTGTGTGGCAGTCCACTGTGATCATCTGCTGGCCCCCAGGAGGGATGGAGCCAAAGCCAGGGTACACCGTGAACATGCCTAGAGTGAGGCGAGCCTGCAGAGAGAGTCCCAGGAGAGGCTTGAGCATCCCCAGCAAGGAGTATGCCACTCCTTGACCTCCAGCCGGGCCCAAGCCCCCAGTCCCAGGGCAGGGAGGGATGATTCCATGGCCCATAGGTAGCCCCAGGATGACATGAACAAGCTGGGAGGAGGCATAGGCTTGTCCCAAAGGGTATGGAGAAAGGAGTTGGGGTGTAAAGGGTGAAGGTGGTGGCTGGGATCCTTCAACCTCCAGGGGTAAAACAGGAGAGCAGAAACGATGGGAGAGGAGAGAGGGGGCTGGGAAGAAGAAAAAGCAAGGTCATCTCATATCATTGGACTGGGAGTTCAAACAGGGATGTTCCGCATCTGTGGTATTCATAGACCTGTTTTGGCCAGCAGCTACCAAACACAGGACCTGCTCCCCTCCCTTGAGCCCACAACTTCAGGTCTGAGCCAGAGCATGGGACTGTCAGTGGGACTGAGCAGCTCCTGCCTCTGCTTGTGGCTGGGAGATGACCTCCGTCATGCAGACCACCAGATCTCATGGCGACAAGCCCCCCAGGCTGGGCACAGCAGCGTCCTCCCACTCCAGCTGCAGTGGCACGTGTTGGGGAGCCGGAGCCACCCACCTGCAGGAAGGTGTTTGTGTCCTTTGGCAGCGAGCGCTTGCTTTGTCTGGCCGAGGGAGTCATTTTGCCCACGTTTTCACTCTCGTGGGAGCGGGCAGATTTGATTCGATGTGCACTGAGAGGAGAAAGCAGAAAACATCCATCACGCTGAGCTCCCCCTGCCTTTCTCCGAGGCCAAAGCTGGCCTTCCTCGCCATGGAGGAAAGTCCTCCTGCTCCCGGAGGGCTGCCTGCACCACCCATTGCTGTAGCTTATGGATAGGTCAGCTGTATCACCGCCTTTGTCCTACACATGGGGATACTGAGGGGTTTTTCTGCTCCCTGCTCACAAGCCAGTGACGCAGATGGACAAGAACCCAGGTGTCCTGGCTGCCTGTCACACCCCAGCCATGCTGTGGTGCCTCCTCGGGCAGGAAGGGTGGTGCAGGTCTTCTCTCACCTTTTCCTTGGCAATACAGGTGCAGCCTGGTCCGCTCGGTAGATGACGAATTTAAAGTCAAGGACGCCTTTGTTCTCCAGCGTGAAGGTGCAGGTTTTCCTGGTGCCATTCGTCAAGGCACCGAAGTTGATGAGCGAGGCAGGGTAAATGCTGTACTTGCTGTACACAGCTTTTGCTGACACCCTCACTGGGATGACAGCGATGGTCTCGCCTCCTTCACAGATGCTGGGCTCAATCACCTGCAACCGGAGGAGGGGTTGGTAAATGCAGCAGAAGCCAGCCTCTATCTCTGTCCCCTGACGCCACCCCAAGTCCCCATCAGCTCACCCTCCCTGCTTAAATGCCTCCTCCAGAGCCAATTTCAGCTCTGCTTAGGAGCATCAGAAATGGTTTCTGAAAGACTTTATTGTATATGGATGAGAGAGGATTCCCCAACTAAAGCCTTCCTCCCAGAAGACACGTGTCCCGCCTACACTCCCAAGACACGGTGTGCTAACACCGCCTGGCCCAGGCAGCTCACCTGGCACTGCAGGATGGGTTTGTTCTCAATGCTCATTTCCATCTTGGGATGGAAGAGCAGCTGGACCTGCACGGGGTGCCCGGAGGCAGTCAGCACGCCCTTCTGCGGCTGGAGAGTGAAGTGGGATGCCAGGTCGCGTATGTTGGTATCTGCGGCTTCCAGCTTGAAACTGGGGTGAAAGGGAAGGAACAGACCTCTGCAGTTAAAAATACCGGTGCCACCAGCACAGCCGGGACTTTGCATAGGACCATCAACAAAATAATAAAAGGGAAAGAGTCCAGCTCTGCTTGGGGAATTCCAGATCTTGACACAGAGTGCAGACAATCAGGAGTGTTGTAAGCTAACCTTGACACCAAATTTTTTCATTCCCTCCTTTAAAGAGTCTCAAAGAGAAATGAGCTGACCCTCAAAGGAGGGCAATGAATCTCAGCAGTGAGGGGCTTACATTTCAGGGTCTCTCCTTCTGGTTCCTGCTGAGCTGTGAAGAATTGCTGGTGTGTGGCTGGATTCTCTATTAAAGTATTTGAGCTTAGAGAGCCCAGGTTTTTATTTACCTGGAGCATGAGGTAGTCAGCATGGGAACAGGTTCTAACCATGGACAGAAGGAGAATGCAGGCCTGGGTGGCACCATGCATTCACGGGTGGTGGCACCATGCATTCACAGACCAGGCAGCTGGACCCACCTGTACACGATCTCGTATTTCCCTTTGTTCTTCAGGGTTAGCACCTGCTTTGCCTCATCCAGGACCTTAAGGATCCCAAAATCCACGCTGCCATCTGTACCTGCAGAAAACCCCCAGAGAGAGGTAAGAAATGGTGAATATTTGTGAGCTGCTGCAGACTACACCAAGTGACAAGATACAGATTTGGAGTTCTCAGGTGGCACAAAACCCTTCTCGGCAAGTTTCCCTTATGGAAGGTTTTTCTAGCTACTTTGCTGCCCTTTCCCTTACTCAGAGAATATGCGTAGGGTTTAGCAGCTAAGGAGCTCACTTTCCATCTGCCTGCTTCCAAGCACAGATCCAACAACTCTCTGTGCCATGCCGAGCCTTCACGAATTGCCAATTGCTTGTTCACATCACTGTCGTTTCAAAGCCCCCAAATCAATCTGCACATGAAGTTGCACACTTCAAAGTTTGGAGGCGAGAGACTCAAGAGACTTTCTGTGTCCTGACAGTGCTTCACTCCACGCAGCTTGCAGGATACGTGTGTTACATATCCGTGCCACGTTTGCATGGTATCCCATCCTGTTCCAAGTGCCCTGGCTGCTCACCTGCCAAGGCAATGCCATGCGCCGGACTACTTGGCTTCGGGGGCATCCACTCACCTTTAGACATGCTGATGCTCAGAGCAACGTCATAGGCCTCCGCAAGGATTTGGATATTTTCAGTCTGAACAATCCCCAGGATGTTTTCTGCATCTGAAACCTGAGATGGCAAGAAACAAACACTGCTTAGACCATTCTCAATTCTTTTGGAGGACAACATACGAGGCCTTGCCTCTGCCGGCTGCTTCCACCATGGCCTCCCCTGCTTGACAAGCATTTGTGACTCCCAAACTTTCCTAACCTGTTCATCTCACGGGCTGACCCAGCGAGATTCTGATGCAGTAAGAAACCCTGTCAGCCCACCTCGGCACTCCTCTAGCAGCAGTGTTGCTGCTAAAGCGCCCTGGGAAGCAAGGGGATGTTAAAGCCACCACAAGAAGCATGAGGTGTCCTAGAGCACGTGGCATTGATGCCCAACCCTCTCCTCTTCAACCACCCAGCACCCTCACTGAAACACAGCCCCTAAACCATGGGGAACAAAATCCCAGGCTGAGAGTTTGTTGCTCCATGTTAAGAGCCCCAGACGGATTCCAGGATGGCTGCAGGGAGCACGTCCAAGTCTGGACAACCAAACGACTGCACTCAACCATGCACAGCAGCAAGGTTGTTGTTGTACGGCCTCAGGACGAAGCCTCAAAACCCAGATGTAGGCCACGCAGATGCAGCACCTCTTCCTGAGGTGCTGTACACAGCAGTACATCTCTTCCAGACTCCACAGCGTACTTGCCCCATGAAGCTCAGCTACAAGAGCACCCTAGGAGTCACCTAGTTTCCAAAACGTTATCCTTCAGTGAGAGTCCCTTGCTGCTAAGGGACTGGCCCCCCGGCAACGCAGGTAGAAGGGAATCTCATGAAGGCTCATCCTTTTGCCCTCTTGGCAAGGTACCCTTCAAGCACAGTCTCCCAATCCCCAAGAGCACAGGGATCACTCTGCCCTGCTCTGCCAGGGAGGGCACAGTCCCCCTCACCTCTAGCTGGATCATCTTCTTAACGGTTACAGCCTTCGTGGCCTTGAAATACAGATGCACGCCAAACTCCGTGCAGGGAGCAATGAGGCCCTCATCCTGTGACAGGGAGAAGTCCTCGCCGAGGTTTTCCAGCCCGCTGAGCCGCCAGGCCACGGGTAGTGGGGTGCTGTTTCGCAGCACCAGCGTCTTGCTGTCCCTCCTGTAGAGACAAGAAGACACTCAGCACCGGTTGCTCGACTGTCATGCTAGCCTTGCAACTGAATGCAACTTGGAGCAGCCCTAGCCATGCGTATGAAATCATATTTTAATGTTTTCCCTATGTCACAAGTCTGAGAGGTGAGGTCCTTGGGGGACAGCTTGGTGTCAGAAGTGTATCCAAGAGAAGGGAGATAAGGAGGAGCCACTGGACTGCTCTGCAACCAGCAGACAAGATACCAATGCATCGAGATGCCCATGGCACAGCATTGCTGGGGGGCTATGGAGCTCGTGGCTGTTACAGGATATCGGAGCCAGCGAGGAATGGTGAGCAAGGGACTGGGAATTGCTGGGAAGAAAAAGGGATGCTAGCCCAGCCTCCAACCTGAGTGGCCACACAGCCGGCGAGAGAAGCTGAAGGGAAGCCCACTGTCAGCTCTCGTCACCAGCAGAGCAGCCGCGGGATGACTGACCTGTGCAGAAGCAGCCTGTCGAAATGCACCTGCTTGGAGCTGACCCCCAGCTCCACCTGCACACCCTGGCAGCACAGGCGGAAGACCACCGGCTCTGGGTTGTCCTTAATGCAGCAGATGAGGTTGTCTTCCACGAGGCCAGCTGAATTGGGGTACGCCCAAACGCTCAGCTCCTAGCCCCGTCCCCGCAAAAAGAAATACAGAAAAGCATTCAGTGAGCAGGAGGAACGGCTCCTGGGCACTTCTACCAGAGCCTGCCCTACCTGTCCGTCTCCTACCTGCTTCTCGTTAGGTTTCAGCCTCATGCTGGGAGGGTCTAAAAGGAACGTGTCCGCTTTGACGTCGTGCTCAAAGAAGAAATGCACCTCTGCCTCCAGTGGGGTGACATTGAGGATGGTTAACTTCTCGCAGTTGCTGGGATACTGCAGCGCCTTGTACCTGTCCACAAAAAAGGGAAAAGGCTGCAGAGGAGATGCCGGGACCGTCGTCTTTATCACACATCGAGGAAAGCACTGTGTCCTGGCAGCGGGAGGTTGCACTGGAAGACCACGGTCTAACAAGCCGGCTAAGAGAAAGGATCACTTTCACGGGCACATTGCATGGTATGCACGTTCATTCTTGCGTTACTTTGATGTCCACCTCTGTACCTGGTGCCTCCATCCCAGAGGCGTTACGATGCACAGGCCACTTAAAAGAGTGTTTTATAAAATATAAATTCAAAGGTGCATGGAAAAATAAAAGTACACTAGGCACATGGGTTCTTCCCCCTTCTTTGTTGGGTTTCCTTCCCTGCAGGATATAAAGAAATGCTTTTCAAAAGAGGTTTTAAAAATAGTTTAGCTTATCTCTTTCAAAAAAGTCATGAGGCTGTCTTTTATTTCATGGGTTAGCCCAAAGTCTGAGGGAAGGAAATAGAAAGGATTCATTCCCAAGAGGAATGCTAAATTTTACAAGTGTCCCTTCTTCTCAGGTGTGGAAGAGAATTTGGAGTTAAAGGGTTAAAAAAGCAAACAGAAACCTGAGACCATTCATCAGCCTAGCTAAAGATCCTCTTTTGTTTTTTAAACTGTTTTGATTTAATTTCCTTGGGTGGTCAAAATACCACTAGCTCTCCAGAGCTCCCATGAAGACAAGAACTTCATTTCTAATATTAAAAAAAAAAAAAGAAGCTATGTTAAAAATAGAAATACACCAGCAGCTACAATGCCAACTTTTTTAGGCAGACTTCATCCGGCAGTGAGGATCAGGAAAATGTAATTCCCATTTTTATTCCTCTGCAGGTTCCGCCCCCCTCACCCCACACGCATATTGGCAGGTCAACTCAAAGTCTTACTAATATTACAGATTAATAAATCACTTTAAAAAAGCACCATAAAGTTAATTTCACAGGTGGTGAGGCTGAGATGTGGACGGGGGACACAAGTTGCCCCAAGTCACCTTCAGGCTGGAAGCAGCACGTGGCTCTGGCCACCGAGGCGCCCACCATGTTGGAAGATCATCTCCATCTCTTCCCAGCTCCTCCAAGACTCATGTGCCTGTTTACCTACCCAAGTTCACACATCCGCGGTCCTTCAACCCCAGGTATCTCTCAGGTCTTTGCCTGGGCCTGCCCGGAATTGTGCCGCGGGGACAGCATGTCTCCAAGCATGTCCATGAAAGCACAAGGCCCTGGAGATCCCATCCCAACATCAAGAGATCATCAACACGTACCGGTCTCTTGACTTCCCACACAGCAGCGGTCCAAAGTGGAATGCACCCGTGTCCATGACATACTGCTTGAAGATGATGTCGTCATCCGCCTTGCTCTTCCGCCAGTGAGGAAACACCAGCCTGGGCAGAAAAAACAGGGAATGAGGAGCTGCGAGATACTCTAAGTAGAAAACCTGGTCAGAAAGCCATAACCCTTCCTGGTGGCTGAGGCACCAGTACTGGTTCCCAGCTCAGGCAGCACGCTCTGCCCAAGCCAGAAGGCCACAGGGGTACAAGGGACAGCCCTGGCTCGGAGTTTAGGAGGGAGCAGTGTGGGAGGGCTCCCACGGGCCAGCCTTACCGCGGGTCCTGGCTGATGGTGGGATACAGGCAGGTGCCCCTGCAGTGCAGCTGGTACAGACGGTTTGTCCCCAGGATCTCAAAATGCAGCGTCTGATCAAACTGGCCCAGCACTGTGGAGCTGAAGTGGACCTTCAGTTCCACCTCGCCGCGGGCAGGCACTATCCACCGGCAGCTGCTCAGCCTGGCAATTAAAGAGGAGGCTTCAGGCATTGTTAACGAGCAAACGAGACAGGCAGGAGGGTTGTGAACTCGCCATCCCATGGAGGCACTGGCAGAGGGTCCCTGCAGAGCTGGGGACAACGGGCCTCGTTTGGCAAGATGGACATGAAGCAGAGGGATCACCTCCTCCCTCACAGCTCACCTGACGGATCTCCCTGGGCACGGGACCACGTCCATGCCGCTTTGGTCCGCCTCGGGGGGACGTGTGGGTGCTCCTGTGCCTGGCCCCTGGAGACTTCTCCTGCTGCGGCTGGAGCTCCGCTTCTCCCTTGCAGCCTCCTGGCTGCCTGCGGCTTTCTGCTTCCTCGACCGGCCCCTGGTTGGGGTGACCTGCTCCTCTGGCATCTTCACACCAAGAGGAGAGAGAGAAGGGAGAGAGGTGAGACCTGCCCTGAGACATCCCCATCCCGGAAAGAAAACTGCAGGTCTGCTAACAAACAGGAGAGAGAATAAATAAGTAACCAGCATCTGCTGGTTTCATAGCTGCCCAGGGACTTGGTCTTCCTTATTGGACTTTGTTTTGCCTACGAGACCTCTCCTCGCCCAGGACCCTCTCCTCGCCCAGAACCCTCTCCTCAAGGGAAGTTGAGGACTTTAGGTGATTTTTTTTCTCTCGTCTTACAGAACCGCCCTATGTCTCAAGCACAGCTGTCTCTTTCGGACAGACAAAAGGGATGCCTGCAGACATGGGACCCTGACATGTCTTCACTGCCCTTCCACAGTGATCTTTTTCCATCCTCCCCCCCACCATGCCCCCACCCAGCCTGCTCCCTTGCCCTGGCACCTTCACCGCAGGCACGGTCGGGGCATCCACAGGACTTTCCATATCCTTCTTTTCATCTTCTGCAGCAGCATCTTCTGGCACAACAAAGACAAAGTGCTTGAGGGCTTCTCCTGCTGCAGGGAGCATCCGCTTCTCCGGGTAGTGGACCACAGAGTAAAAAGCCGTAGGGGGAATAGGAGGCCCGGAGGGACCCAGTCCCAGGTCATCCAGGATCTAAAGCATAAGAGAAATTCCCATCACCTTCATCCTCACACTCCTTCCTTAAAGGCAGGGAGCTTTTGGCAATGGTTTTTTTTTTGTTTATATGGAGTACAGTCCTTTTTTACGCCCAGTGGGGTCGGCAGGCTCCAGAGCAGTGCCAGGACCTACAAGCAGGACCTAGAGAGAAACCTCTCCCTTGAGCGACTCAGCTGCCCTGGGACCATTTTTAATGATTTCCAGACCGGGAAACTCTCTGAACAGACAGGATGCTTGAACAGAGAGAGCACTCCCTCTTTCCACCCATCTGAGGGATGCTGAGAACCTCCCCAGCCACGTGGCTGCTGCGGAGCCGTTGTGGAACATCATCAGTGGCCTGGACAAGGCTCTGTGCCATTGTCACCTGGCAGGACACAACACACCAGGGCCCAGACCATGGCAGGCTCAGCATCTGAACCTTGCAGGGCTTTACCTGCTCTGCTGCTGGCAGCTTGCCGCTCTCCAGGATCTTCTTACTCACATCTTCTGAGCTCAGCACCTGCATGTTCAAGCAGGGCACCCCGACATCCTGGCCTCTGGCTGACCCTTCTGCACCTTCCCCTTCCAGCCGAGATAACTTGGAGTCCTCAAGAGCCTTCAGTTTTTCCAGCTGCTCCTTCTCCAGGCGCTCTTTCTCCGCGCGCTCCTTCTCTCTATCCTTCCGGCTCCTGCGGCTGGATAAATACCGGCGCTGGTCTTCTGCTTGGTGCCGCACCTCCTCTTGGTTCAGGGGGGACAGCAGGATACCCTGAACCCTGTCCCAGGATGACAAAATATGTGTGATGTCCTTCTGCGATGCCTCATAGATCTTAAACCTCATGGCCAAGTTCTTCTCGCTGTCACTCAGGGCCTCGTTTTTGGTTTCCCCCTGTTCTGGGTCTGAGGGTTGCACAACCACCGCTGGGCACGCATCCGTCAGGGGAACCTTGCCTCGCTTCTTCGTATCTTCCTTGTCACCTGCAACAGAGTCTGGGCGCTCCTTTACAGATCCCTTCTTGTCCACCCCCTTGGTGACATCCGACCAGTTGCTGGTGGACACGTTGGTGTTGCTGGTGGATGCGTTCATATTCTGGGCAGGAGGAGCAAGAAAAAGCAGTGAGCATTTCAAAGCACCGACTCAAATGCTGTAGGACAGTGATGACCTTTACAATAGCACCCCAAGCCTCGTCCGAGACCTGTGCTAGGTGCTCTACAAATCCCAGTTCAGAATGCGGCTGGTACCCAGTTTAGCTCAACTGAAACCAAACTCCCCAGTGCCAGACTGATGAGGAGTCCTGCAAACCAGATGAAGAACAGAACAGCTTCCCAACCCAAACAGGGAACTTAAGACACCTCCTTATTCCTGTGCAGTCCTCTGGGCTCATTTGCAGTGTGCTGAGCATCCCTGTGGCTGGCGGACTCTGGGAAGTCTGGTTGCTAATGAATACCTAAGGCTTGGTGGTGTCTCCTGCCAGTCATGTAGGAAAAGACACCACATCCCAGACGGATCGTGGCTCAGAGGTGTAAGTCACATGCAGAGTGGGGAGAAACGCTGGACTGAAACTATCCAGGGTTTCACAGTGAATGTACGGAGTTATCTGAAGCCGTGACTCCAAGGCAGCATGATCCTAGAAGAGCAGTTCTCCAACAAACCCATGGGAAAACACACCTCTAGCAGCATGATCCAACACCGGCTGTTGTTTCCCAGCACAGCCCCACGTGTTACTCATGGCCAGGTACTCGTCCCCAGCGCTGCATGTGACTGCTGGCTTCTGGGCGAATGGTCCAACTCAGCGGGAAGGTCCCCAGGGCTTTTACTCATCTCTATAAACACAACCACCCACCTGTCTGACTCCAGGCTGGCTTTTCTTCCCCAAAGCATTATTTGTGTCTTTGCCAAGCTCTCTCTTGCTCCGCCTGGACGACTTCTTCAGCTCTTCTTCCTCCTTCAAGCGTTCTAGCTCCCGCCGGTGCTTTTCCTCCAGCTCTTGAGCCATCCGCTCCATCTCCCTTCAGCAAGCCAAAGAGAAAACATCCCTGAGAGTCACCACCAGAAATCTGGGCTCACCGCAATCCCAGCTGGTCCTGCACTTCAGCCATTGACCCTGAGGCCAAGCAGAACCATTAGACCATCTCCATGGACCTCCCTCAACCTGGGGAGGCTGGGAACATCCAAAGTGAGGAAAGGTGGGAGACGACCTCCAGGACCAGCCAAATCTAGCCTTTGCTGTCATAAAGCCTAAATTGCCCTGCTTCTCCAATAAGGTCCACCTGGACACCTCCAGCACACTGCCAAAGACTGATCCACCATCGCTCCATACTGATGCCTGAAGTCCTCTCTTGATTTCCCGGTGCATAACAGCTCACAAATCACTAACACCTACTTATCCCTGCACCAATACTTCCTTGGCTTAGCCAGCCCTTCTCCCTGGCCATATCCTGCTCCTTAGGGACAATAATCACATCCATCAGAAAGCAAAGACTGCAGGAACTGCCCTCCTGCAAAGCAGGCTCTGAACAAGCAGGTTTCCTGCTGGAACCCCGTCGTGAATCATGGAAAACTTGTGCTATTGTGCTGGTTTTGGCTGGGACAGAGTTAATTTTCTCCATAGTAGCTAGTACGGGGCTGAGTTTTGGATTTGTGCTGAAAACAGTGTTGGTAATACAAAAATGTTTTAGTTATTGCTGAGCAGTGCTTACACAGCGTCAAGGCCTTTTCCGCTCCTCACACCACCCCACCAGCGAGTAGGCTGGGGGTGAACAAGAAGTTGGGAGGGGACACAGCCGGGACAGCTGACCCCAACTGACCAAAGGGATATTCCAGACCATAGGATGTCATGCTCAGTGTATAAACTAGGGGGAAAGCTGGCTGGGAACCGCTGCTTGGGGACGGGCTGGGCATCGGTCGGAGGGTGGTGAGCAACTGTTTTCATTTGCATCACTTGTCTTTCTTGTTTGGTTTGGGTTTTTTGTTGTTTTTGTTCTTTTTTATTACAATTTTTATTATTATCATTATTTCATTTCTTTTCACTTACTAAACCGTTCTTATCTCAACCCACAAGCTTTCTTTTACTTTTCCAATCCTCTACCCCACTGCCCCCGCAGGGGGGCAGTGAGCGAGCAGCTGGGTGGTGCTTAGTTGCCAGCTGGACTTAAACCACGACAACTGTTTGTCCTGGAAATCACAATTTGAAGCAGCCCTAGTGACCTCCTCCCAGGGAAACAAACTTCAGCCTGGGCTGAAAGAAGTGCTGAAACACGTGTTTGCTTTAAGCAAGGCCCTCCTCGAGTTTCAGGCGGGGATTAATACAGGCTTACGCCTATCCTATGCATCCTCCTGAACACGCTGCTCTGCTGGATGGGAGCTTCTCCCGGGCTCACCTGCTGCTGCCACAGCTGAAGGTGAGCCTAAGGACACCAGCTTTTATGGCTGGGGTCACTCAGTATGGAAAACCCTGGGAGATCGGCATTGCGAGGACTTCACCTGCGAAAGGACTGGTATCTAAACCAAGCCAGCACAGCTGCGCCTCACGCCAACCCCCAGTGTTGAAGAAGGGGGATGAAGAAGATGAGAATCAAAATAATTAACTTGGAGACACTTAGAAGTGCAGTGGCAAGGCAAGCAGAGAGCCCAGCTCCCTGCGTCTCACCAGAGGAAGCTCCTTCCTCCGTTGGGAACCAGGGAGGTGGTACTGGCCATCCTTGTGCCCCTTGTAATAGACACTTTTGGCCTTTGCTCTGTAACCCCTCTGAGCTCAACCAGGGTCTCCAGAGCAGGGAAACCCTTCAGGGACACTGTCCTGGGGAGTTACCCATGGAAGGCTTACAGACCTCTTCTTCCTCTCACGCTGGACTTGTCGTATATTGTTATCAAACTGAGCTTTCTGCTCCTCAGAGAGGGCATCATACTCTTCCTCATCCATCTCCCAGAGACGTGCTTTCTCTCTCCTGGCAGCTTCTTCCCGCTCCCGTCCTTCAGCACAGACCAGAGGAGAAACCATTAGCGACCACAAGCAGAGCTTGCTGTTCTGGGTGAGCTGCGAGGATTCACAGCTCTGCCCCGGCCCAGACTATCATTGGGCCAGGAGATACTGGGGAGCTCATATCCCAGCTCCAAAATTCAGATAATCCCCCAAACTGTCGCCGGTCAGCGAGTTCTCGTCCCTTGCTTGGCTCACGTGCACCAGCGGCGTGGGCAGCGGGCCGGTGCTTAGTTATTGAGCCACACACTTGGGCACAAGCTTTAACGTTAGAGACCAAGATAAGTTTTACAGCCTCAGCTCTGATGTATTTTAAGCAACGGGGCACTGAGCGCTGGCTACACTGAGGCAGAATGAGGAAGGATTAAGAAAAACATTTCTGACAGGCTCTGCTGGTAACCCAGATACACATGGATAAGGTTGAGGGCTTGAGAGAGAGGATTTGAGAGGTATGGAGGTGAAGAGTCTCACCTTCTTGCTCTCTTGCGGCTGTCTCCCTGGCTTTCAAAGAAGAATAATCCTGGAACAAGTTCACAAAATAGATAGAAGGCCGATTTCTGACAGCTTTGAGCAGGCAGAGGAGAGCAGACGCCGTGTTGCGTGCAAAGAGGGTCTCCAGGCCATCAAACACCACTCCCTGGTAGCAGTCACTCAACTGTGAATCAAATCGAGAAGGAAGAGAGTCAGCTATCACACGCATTGGACTCTCAGCTAGTCAAACCCCAAGGTCAAAGGACACCAGCCATCATTGTTCCAAGCGCATCAGCTCAGACCAGCTCTGATCTTCCCCCGTGCTCTGCCAACTTATGGCATCTGCAGCTTCACCCAGGGATCCCTGCACGAAGCCCAGGACTCTTCCAACAGCAGATATAAATCTCCTCCTCTCCAAATTGTACCTCTCTGTGTCTCGCTGCCTGTCTCTGTAGCAGGGACATTTCATCTGCCTCCATCCCACATACCTGCAGCCTGTCAGAGAGGATGGCCACCAGCAGGTCCTCGGGCAGCACGCAGCTCATAAAGCCTGTCTCTCCCGTCGTGCTGCCACTGATGCTCAGCCATCGCTGCGCAGGAATGCACGGAGAGGGCGAGATGAGATTAGAACTGGATGAGCCCTGCAACATTGAGCACCACGAGAAAAATCAGCCACTTTGGAACCCCCTAAACAATTCCAGCTGCTGGGCTTGGAGTTGGGCTCTCTCAGTAACGGGAGACCAGAACAAAACTGCAGACCAGCAGCTCCAGGGGACAACCCTGGGGGTCACATCCCTCGGCCAGCAGAGACCCAAGCTTGCAAGCCCCTGGCACAGCATCCCACAGCTCTGCCCGCTGCCTGCAGCCACGTTAGTCGGGACTGCACTTTGCCAACAAACCGTAAGACCCAGTAGAGTTTTTCTACTGGTGCACAGGGTTTCGTTCCCACCCTGAGCCATCCCCAGCCTGCCCAGCTGGCTCTCTGCGCTATGCAGCCCAGCACCAGGCTCTGGGTGACACGAAGGCCCCACTGTAAGCAGCCTCTTCACTTCTCAAAGGCAACTGGAAGCTCCCAGGCATTAACCAGTGCAGATCACACTTCACCTGGGAGCCTGTCGGATCTGTTGGATGCTGCTTCTGGGATTGGGATGTGTGGCTATCCGTCTTCCTCTTGTCCACTGCGGCACTCGCCTGGCCTCGGGAACTGACGGAACGCAGGCTGGCTTTGTCCCCAGAGCTGGACTGGCTCATGTCCGAGCTGTGCTTGGCCTCGGCGCTGGACGGCAGGCTGAGGAAGACATCTGCGTTTTGACCTGCGGAGGGGACAGACGGCTCAGCGGGGCTGCGGACGGCCCTGTGCTTCAGGCACCTTCCACCCCAATGGGCACAGCCCTGCGCCCTCGCAGGGATGCAGCACGCGTCCCCCAGCCTGCCAGGGACTAGCAGCACTGCTTCCCAGAAGCAGCTCCTTCCTTACTTCTCTTATTAGCACGATAAACCACACCATCAGATACTGGATTTTGAAGCTACAGACTTTTCAATGCACAGCCCTATGTCCCTCCTACCAAACGGAGCAGCGTGCACGCAGGTGATGCCATTTGCACAGTACCTCCCGGGTGGATCAAGCCAAGGATTTGTCCTCCAGGACCATCGTTTCCATACCTCACACCCGTCCTGCATTCTCACACAAAGACCGTAATACGCAGCCTTGCCCTGGCTGCAGTCACCCATCTCCCCTAGAGTTAAATCCTCCGCTGTGGGATACCCCCACCCAGGACCCACACTCTTCTTCCTTCCACCAGCTCCCAACTCAACCAGGTTCAAAGCTGAGTGATGCAAAACTTCCCCCCACCAGAGCCAGGGTCCCCACCTCAGCCTGCAGAGCTCGGGGCATCAACTGCCCAATAAAGTTCCCTAAAAGTCTCCGGTCTCACGTGGAGAACAGCACAACATGCACGAGCTGTGCGACCTGACAGCGTGTGTAGGAAAATCTCTGGAGAAAAGAGCTCATCTGCAGTGTGTCTCTCATCTGAAACTCCCCTGGGAGGTTATTCTTCCCTTCCTCTCATGTTTGTGAAGCCACACTCCAAGTCAGTCCTCTAGTGCTTAATGAGCCGCTTCAGAGGGCTTCTTCCTCGTTAAAGTGGGCAGCAGTTCTACCTGATGGCCATGAGGAGGAAGCTGGATTCAGCTTTGAGGAAATATATAAAAACCCTGAGAAAAATACAGGTGCGCTTCACCGCTCCTAGGAAAAGGAACATGTGCTGCGAAGCCCGGCGGCACTAAAAGTGTCTCTGAGCTCTTAAAATAGAGATTTTGTTAATAACCTGAGATGCTTTATGAAATGACTTTGCATTTCTACACCCATGTTCCCTAAGAGACCCAAGGGCTGTCAAACTTCTTCTCGGGAGCAAGCAGAAGCGGATGGTCACGGTGGGTTTCCGAAGCGCTGCTCTGGGTTCACTGTTTCTCCTTACCGGCATCCTCCGTCTCCTTGTGGCTCTGCTCGACGGCAGCCCTGATGCACAGCTCCCGGGCACGGAGCCCTGCTGAGCTGCTCCTGTCCGAGATGGCTTCTGTCACCATGGCATCGATGGACAAGCACGCAGCACCGTAATATTTGGACAGGGCGACCGCTGCCGACGTCTTGCCTTGAGAGAGAGGAAGACTGCTTGGTGACACTTGCATATGCAGCATTTTCAGGGACAGGCTCTGGAAAGCCCCCGAATGGGATTTCAAAGTTTCAAGGACAGTCCGAAAGCAAAATGCCACTTTAGGGGAAACCACGAGGGAGGCAGCTTGAGCATGGTTAGAAGTGTTGTCCTCTAGAGCCAGGTGGATCATCTCCACTTCACATTCACCTAAAGACTTCGTCCCTTGTGGCAACCTCAACCCTGGGCCAGGCTTTGGAGCCCTGTCCCACCACCATTCAGACCATTTGCTAGCCTGTGCTGGATGGCGCTGCCTCGGGTAACATCTGGGCACGGTTTGGGGGTCAGTATGGGCTAGGGACTGCTCCCACAAGGCAACATGGACACTAGGCAATGTGGTCCCAACAAGGCAACGGGGACATGGCCACCCTGTTTGGGGGAACCAGAGCCTGGCTGTATGGACACAAGATGAGCCACGCCACTTGCGCCGGCGAGGTGAAGGCCTGGGACCGTTTAACGTACCAGCAAAGCTGTGGCTTACCTCGCTTCGCTTCAACTGATCAACCAGGCAGCACGGTCCACCAGGATACTCCTCTCCTGCTTCCCCCACTCCTTGCAGCCAAGGGCTGCAGCTCACGTACCTGTCAGGGGTGCCCCGTGGACGATGACAACAATCCCTCTGCGGTTTCGGGCTGCGCGCCCTTCTGCAGAGATATCGATGCCAAGGTGGCGGGCGATAGCCCTATAGACAGGGCTGTCATCCAGTTCTCCCGCGGCCTCCTTGCTGCTGGCGGTGCTTTGCCGATGCTCTGCTGTGCGGGACCGGGTAGAAAAGTCAGCCTCCTGCCTACCTGTGATGCTGATCATCCTCCCCATCCCCTCAGATCCTGGCAGAGAAGACTCTGCCAAAACCAACGTCACGCCCAGGGTCTCCCCGTCCCCTTCCTTAAGGCTTGTGCAGAGCAGGGTCTGCCCTAGATGCTGGGAGAGGTTCCTGTTCAGAGTATAGTAAACGGGATGGCAGAAAGAGGAAAGAACGAGCATCTGGCAATACCTAAAAGGACTGGGCCAAGTCTCCTTCCCTGAACTGTCAACATGGTCCTCATGGGAGTTTGGTCCCAGGTCCTGCTGAGTAAGGGGGGGACAGGCAGAACTGGGCATATTACACAGTCCCAAGGGAGCTCCTCCATTTGGGAATCAAGCGATTATCCAAAAGCTGGATGCTTTAGGAATATTAGAGCTGCAGATGTGCTGGGCTCTGAATTCACCATAACAGCATTTACAAAGAGTTGCCACCTTTGCCCTTGGAAGGTCAGCCAAAGCCATCTTGGCTTGCAACGTCATATAGGACAGAGAGCGCGCTGCCCTGCCTAGGAAAGGGACCACCACCATCCTGATCCCAGCAGCTCCTGGGAGAAAAGGCGCTCGTTTGGCAAAGCTGGGCAAAACCTCCCTGGCCTCTCCCTTGTCCCTGCCCCAGACTCTTCTCAGGATCCTACAGACTTCAGATGCAAGAGTGGATTCAGGGCCCACAGGAGCGAAGATGGCACCAGGCTGCAGTGAAGTGATGGAGGTGACGCTGAAGTCCACTACTGAGGCCCTGTTGCCACAACAGACGTAAAATAGGTGAAGGGCTTCGGGTTATTACCTGTCCCGTGTCTTTTGTCCGCACCTTCCTCCTCCTCTTCTCCACATTCAGATTTAAAGACCACCTTGTTGGAGGGGCTTTCATCAAAAATGGTGGAGGGAACGACTGAGCTATGGGATGAGATGGTGTCAACAATCCCAGCAGAGCGCTCTCCTCCTTCATCTGACCGTGTCCGGACGTCTTCAAGGTTTGCTGAGGAGGAAGGACATGGGGAGGGAAGAAGAGGGTGAACATGGCCAGGCAATCTGCTCTTTGCCATTCGCCACTTCGCATGGCCACATGCAAACCACGGAAAATTTCCCAAGAAGGGAAGCTCCCAAGGCAGAGCTTCCCTGCCCAGGAAAACCTGCCCAGGCTGCCTCTGCCCTCAGGGGAATTTTGAGCTTGTGCTTTTGGTGCTGGGAAGGAGCAAATATCAAATAGCTACTGAAATTAGACCTGGTTCTACCGGCTGAAGAACTCATCCAGCCCTACTCCTTGTGGATGAGGGACACAAGGAGATATCTTGATTATTTCCCCAGTCCATGGCAGGCAGATATGAGCTTGCTTAGGCTGCACTCAGGGCTGGTAGAGGATGCACATTCCAAGCCCCAGGAATTCCTTTCACCCAGGAATTCCTCCCCCGAGCTGGGGAAGAGGTGGCTGCTAAAAGCATGGACTTTCCGTGGAGAACAAGGTCACAGAGAGCTCAGGGGAGGTGGGCTGGACTCCCTGCTGTGTCTACACTCAGGACAGCCAATGCCAAACCCTCACCATTGTCCTGGCCCGCTGGTTCCCCCGTCTTGGACTGTGCCTGTTCACCCTGCAGTCTCTTCTGGTGCTGGTAGTATTCCAGCACCTCCGGGGGCAGCTTCTCACCCGGGGCACGTGGAGGCAGCAATAAGGTGTTGTGGCAATCGTAGTCCTTCAGCGTCTGCAGGATCTGTGTGCGTAGGGAAGAGAAACCATAGATGGGATGTGTTTCTTGACCTCCATCCCATGAACAGACTCCCCAGCCAACCCATCTTCTCCCTCATTCCTTCCTCCCAACAGCACGGACTATCCAAGCCCCTCCACAGCCTGCCAGCCCAGCTGGCTAACCCTGAAATGCCACCAGGCTTTGCCCTGGGGACTGCCTCCGTCTCCCCGGCACAAGCCTGGGAACGCTGGAGCACTGTGGAGCTACGGGATTACGCATGTGGGGACCAGACCTTCCCTCTCACCTGCTCCTCAGCAAGGTACTGCTGGTCGAACTCCAGCGAGTAAAACTCGATGGGGAACTCGCAGGGGTTCTTCACTACGACCGTCCCCTCCGCCCCACGGCTGTACGGCAGCACTGCTCCCAGGTCAAGCACCGCGGGGCTGAACTCCAGCTGTGGCTCCAGCCCCTGCCCCGAGACCAGCAGCTGGAGGGGCTGGGTGCGCTGGCAAATGTTAATCTTCATCTCGCTTCTGTAGGACCTCTGAAAAGAGAGAAGTGCAGAAAGCTCCTCCATGAAGTCCCAGGTGGCAGGGCCTCAAATTTAACCCTTGCCCCAAGGTCAGGGATGTTACCAGTACCTCTAAGCTGAATGGAAAACAGATATTAACTTATAGCAGGGGCTATGGCACCTGCATGCTGGCTCTGAGGAACTGGGATGAATCCTGGTGTGAAGTGGAACTGGATATTTGGGTATCTATGGATGGATCTAAAATGGACTATCAGATGTTTCCACCTAGTCACGAGGGAGCGCAATGCTCCTAAGAAAGGTCTTCATGGGTGGACTCAGCTCTCACAGGATTCAGGGGCTGCTTCACCTCCTTCTTCAGGGTTATGTTGCCCAGACAGAGTCCTGGAACTCATGCATCAGGCAAACATCAGCTACATGAAGGAGGCAGATGAGCTCTCACGGGCTAGAAATAAGGGTCTTCCTCTCTGCTCAAGGCTTGGCTCTAAAGCCAGAGACAAGATGGTTACAGCTCTACTAGCAATTCAAACATCCCTGGGACGCTTCCTAGGCGTGGAAACACTCGTGTCCATACTGTTACAAGCTGCCAGTTTCCAAGTCATTGTGGCCGCATGCAAACTATCTCTGGGAACACTCCGTCCTTTATGCTGACTCCCAAACTACCTGGGAACGTGCAGGCAGGCTGCGCCAGAGCCACAGGGACTGCTGGCAGCATACCACTACAGGTGACTGGCCTGCCGTGCCCAGGAAGGGGTCTGGTGGCTGTTTTGTCTGCTGGTACCAGCAGCAGGATTAGCCTAGCTCAGCCCTTCCAGGGTTAGTTATCCCCTGCGAGCGTGCCTGCTGCTCTGCACCAGGGCGTTGCAGCCTGCAAACACACCCATGAAAGGGGGAAGACGAGGGGAAACAGGCAGATTTCCCCCCATACGCCGAGAGGGAGCTGCACTGCAGTGCCCTGATGCTCTCTGTGCCAGCTCCTCATTTTGGCATTTCAAAGCCCCTCTCAGAAGAGTGCGCTGCAGGGGAAACTGAGGCACGCTGGTATAAGACTTGCAGAAAGCTCCATGTGCAGATAGACCTCCTCTCGGGCTCCCTGAGCTGGGCTAGTTACCACACTGCCCTGCCACACCTCCTGGGGGTGACACCCGCCAATCTCACCTCTTCCACGGGTGAAAACCTGACTCGCACATTGCAGCGCTCTCCCGGAGCCAGGGTTCCAGCCGAGGGCAACACCTTGAAGACACGGGGCTTGGTCTTCCACTCCTGGAACAGCTTCCGACGCACCCTCACCGGCAAATGCTTGTCCCCCTGAGCATAAAAAAACAATTGTGTGAGGTCTCCTCGGTCTGCGAGGACAGACTCTCGGGTCCTGCAGTGCTCTGAGATACTTTCACGGTGCTGAGAGCACCCCCATCCAAACCAGCCGCAGCCACCACTGCTCTACAGCTGGAGGGAAGACATAGGCAGGGCAGGCAGATGGGGAGGCACTGCCCTCGGAGGAGGAATGGGGGAAGATGGCAGAGAAGTGAAGCATCAGCTAGTGAACAGGTCCAGGAGAACCAGATTTGCTCGGTAGTCCCTAAGGCTTCCTCACACGAGCTGTAGCCCAAGTGCTCAGGCAGCCACAGGGGCAGAAAAGGCAAGAGAGGCAATGAAAACTCAACCAAGAAGTTAGGCGCTACACGTCGTCTGCGCTTTACCTTCTTAACAGGCTCAATCACAGTGATGAACCATTTACAGGGGACCTGGAGCTGGTTGTGGAGCTGCACAGTTTCTTCCCGGCACTGCCCACACTGGACAGCGGAGAACTCCAGCCTGTCCCTGGAGAGGCAGAGGGACGGCACAGTCACGTAGGCACGGAGGCGGACATGAAACGTGGGGCCTTCTGCTACCTAGCAAAGGACAGAGCATCCAGCTGAGAGCCTGAGTGACACCTACTGCTGTCCCCAACCTGCTGCCTGCCCCAAAAGGTGGTGCGGGCAGAGGGAGGTGAGGGACCATGAGGTACCTTGATGGGCAGGAGCACGTCCACCTCTCCCAGGGGCAGGTTGGCACTTTGTGGGTCAAAGCGCACGTCAAACGTCTCAGTCTTGCAGTAGGGCAGGTGCTTCACACGGTCCAGGTCCACGCTGAAACCTTGAACAGAGGAAAATAAAACAGCTGAGACACTCAAGCGACATGAAATGTGTCACAAGCACGTTAAGGCCATACGGGTGTCCTGGCTGGCAGGTCTGTGAAGAAGAGGGCTCTTTGCCTCTCCAGAGAAGACTGCCACTCTTTCTCCCTTGTCACCGCTCCAGGAGAAAGGCTTTTCACAGCCACAAGCCAAGGTCCGCATGGTAAAAAGGAAACATTAGCTGAGGAACACTGGTAATTCCTTTATCAGGCATCCCAGGGAAGGATGCCCAGACCTCTCCAAAGGAGAACTTCCAACTACGATTCCCCCGTGCTGTGGTGCTCCCTGGAAAACAACTTAGAGGAGACACCTGACCAGCCCTCAGGCACAGCGAGTCACCATTTGATGGCACTGCAGCCTTACCTCAAGGCCTGTTTCGGAAGCCTATTTTGATACACCAGAGGACCTCACAGGCTGTTTTCTCAATAAAGGCTGAACAGAAGTTCTGTGACATTATGAACTCTAAACCAAAGCACTTCCAAACCACCAAGGGGCCATCTGTTTGCAATGCAAACCTACTGACTGCACAAAAACTCAGATGATGTTCACGGTAGCCAAGAGCAGAAGATGCTGAGAGGTGACCACAGTGATCAGCACATCCAGCCCCTGCAATCACGTGTTAGGGCAGCCACAGGCAGGCCACGTCTCTGGGCACTGCTGGCCAGGAGCACTCAGGCTCCAAAGCACCAAGCAGGGGATACTAAGGACAAAGCTATACAAACAAGCACTCAAAAAACGTCCCCATGTCCAGTGGCTTAAGCCAATCTGTTGGAGACAGCTCCTTCAAGCCCATGTGAAGTCTCCCCAGCACTGGTTACCTGTGTCACACAGGACCCGTCCATCGGCGCATAAGGTCACGGGGAACTGCCCAGTGTTGGTGATCTTCACAACATGAGTGTGGATGTTCCCGAGAATGATGTAGCCAAAGTCCAGGACGTACTCGGGCAGCTCAGCTCTGAAAGGAGGAGTAAGGAGAGCCCTTAAACCACAGCCTGGCTATGTTTCCAAGTGGATGGAAGATGCAAATGAAATGGATATTTCTGTATTCACTGCTGTAAAAGCTCAACTCTAGCCAGTGAAACCCAAGCCTGACCACCTGGTAATAAGTCTTTGGTAAGTCATGGGGAGTCTAGGTCCTAGGTTTTGTCAGCTACCAATGGGACCTTAACAAAAAATCAGGTTGCACTGCTCTGCAACCAGATCTGTCCCCAGAGGAGCACCGGTAAATGCAGTAACCAACACCTCCAAGATTCGTAGGAAGGTCCTTTGCCAGAGCAATCCCACTCAGGAAAACACCTAAACCATCTGTTTTGCAGAGCCTCTTCTTCCTGAACTGGAGCCTACGGTGCCCGTCCCTCCTCATGAAGGAGCAAAAGCAAGGACCAAGTTACCTAGGTGAGCCCTGCAGTCCCACCAGCACCCAAGCCTCCCGGTTTAGGGCTTCTCAAGGGGTTGTCAACCTGTGCCGTTCCCTGCTCTTTTTGTTTAGTGTGAGCTGTTAGTTGGAACAAAGATGCCAGCTTTGAGTTGCCTCTTTCGGAGCTGGTCAGCAGGGATGGTGCCTGGGCTGTCTGGATGGGCTTGGTGGTCTGCACTGGACCCCCTTAGCTCTAAGAACAGAACCCATCATCTGTGGGGAGTTGAGCATCCCCAAAGCTCGGGGTGACACTATAGAGGTGAGGACACTCAGCTGCTCACAGGGAACATGTAAATCCATCAGGATCAGACCCTTTCTGAAGTCCCCAGCTATTCCCAGCTCTGCAAACACAAAGAGCTCTCAGGAGCAGGGGTGTGCCGCCGGGTGTTACCCTCGGGGTGCCAGGAGATAGGGTACGGGAGTCCCCACTAACTTGAGAAGCCTCCGACGAGCACGCTGGTCAAAGACAGTGTCCTGCGGGGAACCAGAGGCAAGAGCTTTTTGCTGCTCCAGGGCGTGTTCCTCTACCAGCAGCTGCTCCATCTGCATCTGCAGCCAAATGTCAAACTGAGGAAAGCAAAGACAGTGGCTGGTTAGCAAAGGTCCTTCCCAAGGGAGAGGCTTGTCTCTGAAAGAGGATCCCACCCTGCTTTTGTTGAAGGGGGTGATGGGGTCCACCTGTCTCCCTGCTCAGTGTCTCTGACACCTCCCGCTCTCCTAGCCAGGACCTTATCTGGGGGGAAATGAACTCCAGCATCTTCGCCTGTCCGGTCACTGTTATAAAAGCTGATCTGGCCAGACAAACGACAGACAAGCCAGGAACCTGCCAGCGCTCCAAGTATTTGCCTGCCCCCAGCCACTGCCAAAGCAGCTTGGACAAAAGCTCTCTCCAAAAGGGAACCACGACAAAGCCGGTGCCTCTTGGAGACGAACCCTGACAGCACGGTCCCAGGGCACAGTCAGGCTGCTGCTATGAAGCTCTGTAAACCTGGCAGGGCTTGGGGTGTGAGCCACAAACACCCCAGCCATGACCTGCATCTCCATTCACAAAGTACCATAAATTCAATCACATGAGCATGGTCTTCAGGATCTCTCCCTGGGGTAGTCTGGAAGCTGGTGCATCTACAGGAGGGACAGCTACCAGAGGTGGGCAGCCCCCGGGGCAACGCTGAGCTGATGCGTGATCATGGCCAGATGCGGGCAGGGAGGTCCCAAGTGCCAGCAGGGCCCCGGGAAGCCTGCTGCAGGGTGCAAGGGGCCCAAGTGACACGGCGGGAGGGTGGCACATGACAAATGGGGCAGCAGCCGTTCTCACCACGGTGCCCGAGTCGTCCGTGGGTGGCTCCACGGCTGCAGCCTCCACCAGCACAGCTGCTTCATCTCTCTGGCCGTCCTTTTTCATCTTCTCTTTCACCTCCCTGAGGATTCTCTCATACTTTTCATTTCCTGAAGGAAGAAAACATCCACAAATAGAAGGGTGAGCGCAGCACCATTCTCACTTAAGCTGGGAAGTCCCACTCCCCCGATGCTGGGCTCTCCCAGAAACAAACTCCTCGAGCAACCTATGGAAAATGGATGCTGCGACTCCCCTCTGAATCCTGATGTTCACTCCCACCCATCTTCCTCCCCACATAGGAGCATCTCATCGCCCGCAATGTGATGCAAAGCCAACCCTGCCAAAATCCCTGCCAGCCTGACAGCTTTCCCAAGCTTTTCTGTTTAGGCATCATCTTTCCAGGCCACCAACAGATACGCTGGCAAGCTCTGCAGGATGGTTCCTGGGGCAAAGCCCACGTGGGCTCGTCTGCTAGAGACTTGGGAAACAACCAGAGGGTTGAGTGTCGGTCTGACAGCCCTGAAACCTCCAGGCTTGCTGGAGATGGGTGGGAGCTGCCCTATGGCCATATGACATGGGGGAAAAAGCCGAGGACCTCCCTGGGGAGCAGACAGGCAGTGCTCACCTTCGATGTTCCTGGGCAAGTCCAAGGAGATCCTGGGAAAACTCCCCTCTCCTCTCAGGGAGATTTCTTTTGGTTTTAAGTGACCCACTTGGATCTCGAAAGTCTTAAAGAAGATTCCAGGCACTCCCGGCAGGTAATAGACTTTCAACACGTGCTGCTTGCCAGGTCCAAGGTAACCCTGCAGGGTGTGGGAGAAGAGGGAGGGAATGCAAACCAAAGAGGGATTGGTGGAGGGATGGCTCAGACGATAGACACGCTGAGAGGAGAAGGCAGGTTCTCAAAGAGAAAAAAGCATCAGACAACATCGCCTTCTAGCTCTCTTCTATCCAAAAGCTCAAGTCTCCTACACCAGGATGCAGCGTGTCCTTCAGAGGGCCTGTAGGGATGCATTCCCACAGCACAGACTGCCCTGCGCTCAGCAGGAGCACAGCTCTTCTGCTAACGGTGTTCACTCTCTGCTAGCCAGAGCCAGACTGAAGAAATAAAAGCTCTTTTACCAGCCGCTGTGGAAGAGGAGTGAAGTGCCTGCGCGCTCAGCAGAGCCAGCAGCTCCTCTCACAGAACGTCAGTAGTTCCCAGGCTGGTGCCGAAGGGCCTCGCCCCTTATTAACGACCCCAACCAAACACCTCCTGCCTGTGCGGTTACACCGAGGGTGCACGAGCCTATCTGGACTCACGATGACCTGCAAACATACATCTCTGGAAACGCAGGAGCAGGGACTAGAATGAGATCTAGGGAAGAAGGTGTTGCCAGGAAGGTCACCTCCTCTCCGGGCTTCCAGAAGGACTGTCCGATCCCCGGGCTGGGCTCACACCAGCCAGGTTGAGAGCAAACACAAGCAGATGGCAACACAGCTCTGGATGACAGGACACAGCCGCAGCTTTCCTTGGCTCGCCCTCTGCACGCGGGGCTGGACCCTCGGCTTCCCGCTCCCCTCCATGCTGCAGGGACGAGCTACAGAGCGGGACGGATCCTGCCACTTGGTCCCCCGAGCCCTTACTCCAGCACACAACACAGCTGCAGCGAAAGTGAGCCCTGTCAAGCTGCCAGGGCCGACAACACCGTTATAGCAACAACTGCACGGGTCCAAGCAGAGCTGTGTGTTGGGAAGCTCGCAGGAAGAGGGCATCAGCGTGTCATCCCTTGTAGGAGACAGGCATGAGGGAATGTGAAAGCCATTTGGCTTCCTCTTCCCATCGCAAAAAGCGTCCAAGATAGGAACACTGTTTCAGCTCAAAGATATCCATGCAGGACTGAGAAGCTGGGATGGTGGGATGCTGCAAACTCGTCTCCTTGCTATTCCAGCCCTGCTCCTCCCTGGCCCCCTCACTGCCCCACAAAGCTGCTGCAGAGCAGCAAAGCTGGAGGAGCGAGGGACTGGCACAGGGGCTGTTACAATTTCTGGCCAAAGAGCGTCATGCCCAAGCCAGAGAGTATTGAAGTCTCACCTGCTCAGTGCTGGCAGGGGGCAGGCAGGGTTTGGTACAGGCAGGGACAAGGACTAAGTCCTCTCCGATCACACAACCTGGGTACAGTGACCCTCGGGAGAGCCTGCACCGGCCAGCGCCAGTGCCGGCACAAGCAGAGAGCTCAGCAGCTGGGGTCCGGAGAGCTACCAAAGCACTCGTGCCTCCCGCCCGTGGCTGCTGAATGACAGCAGAGCCACCCGCCAGCAAAGGCCATTCAAGGCAGTCTATTAGGACCGCGCTTGCCTGACCTTCTCTGCCCCCCAGCAGCAACTGCTTACAGCCCTGTCTCTCCTGGCTGCTTTTGCAGGGTTTTTCATGGCTTTTTTCCCTTTTTTCCCTATAACCCTCTCCTAGGCAGCCTGACAAAGGACCAGGGTTAATTGCTTGCGCTACCTCCATACTCACCGTGCTGGGCACGACCAGGGGCACGCCGGGCAGAGGGCTGTCGGCAGCGGCCGCGCTGGGGCTGAGCACCACGTAGGTGAATCCCACCTTGCCGCTGTTCTGCAGGGTGACCTCTGCTTCGATGACTTTGTTAAACAGCTGAAGAGAGGACAGAGGAGCGGGAAGTTACAGACACAGGCCTGATGCTGGGAATCTCCTTCCTCTTTCATTGGCTTGAAAGGAAACGAACCCAACGCAGCAGCAGGGACTGCAGAGGACATATGGGCACTTGACTCTCCCGGGTTAACCCAGGGAACCCACAGCCACAGGGCACCTCTTAGCCCTACACAGGAACAGATATTTAGGGCAGCACGCAGAGGTGCAGTGACAACCATGTAAAGAGCAGTAACAAAGAAACCAGGGGATACAAGCCCTCTGCGCTTTAAGGTGTCATCGAACAGCTAGCTGAAACAAAGACGGAGGCATTTCAGAGGAAAAGGCACCTGCATACAAGTACTTGCAAGCAAAATACCAGCAAAAAGGGAGACAGACAGTGCAACACATGCAGGGCCAACAGCTGGAAATATCTATGGGGTTTTTAAATGAAAAGAAGTAAAGTGGGGATTCTTCTGGGAAACTCTCTCCAGCTACAGTGACGGGAAGCCCAAGTTAACTCCGTCCCTGGTTTATTTTGTGATTAATCAAGAGCACTGAAAAAGAGCATCTCCTTGCACCTCAGGCTTTAGGAGTGGATCAGTGGCTGGATGTCTTGGGGCATGTCCCTCTGGAGATCACCACCGGGATCCTGCCTGCCCCAGGAATTCCCAACTTTGGGGGGGATGGAGATGGCCGTTAAAAACCACCTTGGATGCAGGATGTATCGCTCAAAGGTTGTACTTCCAAGCCATACAGCTGACAAAGTAGCTGGGAAGGGGAGAGAGCCCTAGACCTAGGTGGGCAGCAACCCGCCAGCGATGGTTTCAAAGACCTCTGCCAAGAGAAGTGCGCGGTACCTGCAGCCCGCAGTCGATCTCCGTAACATCTAGGAGATAGTCGATGAGCGAAGCCTCCCCACTCAGCGAAACCTTGTAAGTCGGGCCGCCCTCCACCTTGCACACCGCAGTGACGCTGGCGACGATGTTCGCGTGGCCAAAGAAGGTGAACGTAACCCGCTGGCTCTCGCCCGGCTGCAGCACACCATACAGCGGCACGATGTCAAAAATCTGGAGGGAGAGGAGGAGAGATCAAGATGTCAAGCATCCAGATGGATGCAGAAGAGCCATGGCTTGAAGCAAAGGACAGACATGACTGGAGGGGCCTGTTCCTCAAACACAGGCAAAATCATCCTAATCTCACCCTACATCCATTACACTTTCTAGTGGAGAAACCATGGGAAAAATCTCCCATATTCATTAAGTAATACATTAATTAATACACTACATCAAAGTAATTTGGGAGGTCTCCTCGCTCTCTCTCTGATTTGCATGCTGCTCTCTCTCAGGATGCTACAGCAAAATCTACTGCAAAATTTTCCTATCGACCACTTGGTTAGGAACAGCAGGATGAATAATGCCCTCCATAGGTGCCGCACAGGTAACGTCCTTGGCCAACCCTACGACACGTCCCGCATGGCCTCTCCAATGACCGGTTGCTTCAGCAGTGCTGTGCGATATGCTTGGAGGGGTGTGAGGCCACTCCGTGAGCCGCACCGAGGGCCACCAGTGGGAGTGGGGGCTACATAAGCACGTCAGATTCCCACTTACCTCCTCCACTCCCAAGGTGAGATGCTCCGCCTCCACGAACGGCGTCAACTTCTTGACCCTCACCAGGCTCCGAGTCTCCACAGCACCTTCCAGCTCCGCAGCAGAGGATGGTAGCAACTGGAAAACAAGCACCATGGGCTGCAGAAAGCAGCTGCCTGGTCTGGGTGAGACCACTCTGCTGCAGGATCCACCACCTCACCAAGCCAGCAGCAGCTGAGATGGGACCTGGGCACAAATCAAGCAGGGGTATGCCCGTGCCATCAGTTGAGCGTGGGTCCAAGCCCACCCACAGATGAGACATGGGCTCCATCTGCACTTCCTACACGCAAGCTTGCACGAGGAAGCTGCGTGCGCCCAGCACTGAGTCCTGGCAGAGACCTCAAGGGTATTTTGCACCCTCATGCCAGCCTGGCTTTGCTCACTCCCGCTCAAGGAACACACCGAGAACAGGAAAACAAGGACTGAGAAAGTGCTCAGCACAACTATCCCATTTCAGATGGTGCTTAGGTTTCATCTCATGCACTCATCGGTGCTGGAGAGCTGAGGATCTCTGCTCGGGCATTCTTCTCCAACGGCACCTTCCTGAAGAAGGCAGCTGAGATGGCTTTCTGTCTTGCAGCAGCTGAGAGCTGGTATTTAACCTCAAAGGCATCACCTCTCAAAAGGAACCTCATCCCTGGGCTTCTGACCCCTATTTATAACAGAGGGCTTTGTGACTGCTCTTCAAGTTTAATACCCCCTCGCTCACTAACGCGAAGAAGTGCTTTGTGCTGTGGCCTTGACTTCAGCAGAATCTACAAGAGTATTTACAGGACATCCTTAGACCTAATCAGAGGCTACATCTCCCCAGCAGATAAAGCACTGGGGAGAGAAGAGTTTTCTCTCATTTCATTGCTCTTTCGGTTGTCTCCACATTTTCAAGCTTAGCAAAGCTTTGCCAAGCGTATATTCCCAAAGATGCTAACCCGCATCTTTCCTAGGCCTGCGGTCTCCCACCTCCCCAGGGAGGTTATATGGAGCTTGCGTACAGTGACACAAGCAGAAGACGAAACTGCAATCCAGAAGCATCCTTTGAATCCAGAAGAATCCTTTGAAGCAATTTTGGATCCTACTTAGCCTGGTCCACTTGTATTTCCCTGGTTTACTTCCTGGGCATACAAGGCAACAAAGCAGGGAATGAAGATGAATTCATGCTTCTATCCAAAAACATTCAGCCACGCTATTCTTTACATCTACAGGGCATCATTTCTCCTGATTCAGAAAAAATGTGCAGAGTTATAGCATTAAAACTGCTGATATTTGGATGGAAGCAGGTGCAAGCCCCCTCCTTGAACTTAATGTCAACACTGGCACTTTCAGAACCTCTCGAGCTCTCTTACATCCTTTTTTTATTGCCCCAGGAGCAGCCTTCATCCCACACGATGCAGAACAAGGTGCCAGCTCCCACTAGTACCAAGGTCAAGCTCCAAAGCAGCGAGGTTCACCAGGAAGGTCAGCAGATCAAAGGCGTCTTTGTCTGCAAAGCCTTGTTTTATAAAAATCCTCTCTGTGGCCGTCACTGCAACACCGGCTCTTAGGGGAAGCCAGAAGCATGAAAACGGGTGGCTCCAGCTGGGGTTGAGAAGGTGCTACATGGAGATCAGTACTTGGCATGGCTTGGTGCAGAAAGGAAACTGGAAGCCTTCACATCATGGTGCAGATAAAAGCCTCATTTGGTGGTGTAAAAAAACCCAAACCAAACAAAAACCAAAAAAATCCCAAACCCAACGGAAGTCAGCAGAATCTGAGTGGGCTTCTCCAAGGAAAAGAAGGTGCAGAAGAAAATCTACCTTTGCTCCCAGGGAGTCATCTGCAGCTGCTGGCTCTTGGGCAGGATCCCCCGCTGCTGCCAGGACTTCGGCCGGCTCCTCCGCACCCCCGACCCTGGAGCTGCTCTCTGCAGACGCTGAGCGCTCCGACAGGGCTCCCTCCTTCTTTGCTGGTGGGGGTCTGATGAAAAATTTAGGTGCTGGAGGGCTGAACCTGGAAAAGAACATAACTTTGGTCACGGACCTGCAGTGGGAAGGAGGAGAGCCTGCACCAGCGGTCCCTTGGCAGGATGCGGCCCCTGGTGTGGCACTGGTGGGGTGAGCTCAGCGATGGGTCTGACCCAGCAGCTCCGAAACCAGGATGGAGCAGGACAACGCTTGGGGCTGCCCAGGGATGATGCTGCTGTAGCGGCTGTGCAGGCAACTAGCAACGGGCTGCAAGGAGAAATGGAAGAGGACAGAGGAGAATAGCTTATAGGGAGGTAAAAAGCGCAGCAGGAAAGGAAAAGGGACAGAAACTGTACAAAAAAACGTGAGACCGAGATGCAAAGTGGCAGAACCGGACAGCGATGAGCCAGTACAGACCCACCAGTGCCCTCCTGAAAGCACCCACCGCCGCGGACCATCCTTCCTCACCCAGAGGGCCAAAGCAAGAACTACTACACCTCTACTACACCTTCATCCTGAATATTTCCGCTGATAATTACCCGCAACCGTAGGTCAGTCCGAGCAAGCAGTAATGCTGGTGGCTTTCTCAAAGCGCGATGGGGCAGGAGCAGGGGTGCAGCCCGCAGCCTGCTGTGCCCTGACCGGACAGAGCCCAGCACCGCTCGGGGCACCCACGGAGCCCAGCGTGGGACACCCTCGCACGCGCACGGCAACACGGAAAGACACGTCGAACAATTCCCGGCAGAGACTCGCAATTAAACAGCCCATTGATCCCTGATGAGCGCCAGAGCAGCAGCGATTAGTACTTTGGGAAAGAAAGCTTTGGTCGTTTTGAATCAATATACACCAAACGTGGATGACAAGATACAGCTCCCTGCCATGCCGCAGGTATTCCCCGGCTGCAGAACAAGGGCTCCAACAGCACCTCGCGCTAAAAGGGCAGCAGCTCTGCTGAAAGAAGGTTATAACCGACATGGCAGTTACCAACGGTGCGGCTACCTCCCCAGCAGTTTCTAAACGCAAACCGGTTGAGGACCAATTTGGCAAATGATTCAGCAAAGCAGTTCAACGGCTCGTTTCACAAACGGAGCTGAGATTATAGGTTGACCAACATCTCTCAGGAAAAGGTATATGGTTTGTAACTTTTTCAAATGTTCCCAGGTGACTCTGATGACATTCCCTGCACAGTAACTCTGCTCCTATTTCTAATGCCACACACTCGAACCATGCCCGCCTGTCACCATGCCGATTTGCAAGTGTTCCCCATAGGCAAACAAGGCAGATTTTTTTCACAGCAACCTGGGTGCTTGCACCTCGAATGCTGTGTTCAGTTTTGGGCCCCTCACTATCAGAAGGACATGGAGGTGCTGGAGCATGTCCAGAGAAGGGCGACGGAGCTGGTGAGGGGTCTGGAGCACAAGTCTGATGAGGAGCAGCTGAGGGAGCTGGGGGTGTTCAGTCTGGAGAAGAGGAGGCTGAGGGGAGACCTCATCGCTCTCTACAACGACCCGAAAGGGGGTTGTGGGGAGGTGGGTGTTGGTCTCTTCTCCCAAGTGACAAGTGACAGGACAAGAGGAAATGCCCTCAAGTTGCGCCAGGGGAGGTTCAGGCTGGATATTAGGAAAAATGTCTTTCCTGAGAGAGTGATGAAGCACTGGAACAGGCTGCCCAGGGAGGTGGTGGAGTCACCATTGCTGTAGGTGTTCAAGGAACGTGTGGACGTGGCACTGCGGGACATGGTTTAGTGGGCATGGTGGGGTTGGGTTGGTGGTTGGACTTGATGATCTTACACTCTTTTCCAACCTTAATGATTCTATGATTTATTCCCAGCTGGGAATTTGGTGCCTCTAATGACATTGCTCCCAAATAAATATTTGTCCTTAGCTTTGTAGCTTATTATTTTCATTTCTGGATGAGCGGCTCTGCTCTTCACAAGCCCCAAGAGGTCTCACCTGACTTGTCCTTCCTGCAAACACATGCAAGAACAAGGCTTGACCCAGGCAAGCTTCCCCAAGCAGGGACCGATGAGCAGCGGTGCCGTCACCCCTCCCCAACCCTCCCTCCACCTGCTGCTGGGACCCCATGGGGGACCCCAAAGACAACCTCAGCACTGTCTGCGTGGAAGGACAAACCAGGACTGGAGGGGACAAAAGCATTCAGTTGCCCCTGCAAAGCATCACCCATCTCCAGGCCCACCTGCATAACCTTCACTCCTCTCAGCTGAGGCACCTTAATACATTTCACACTAGGCAACCAAACCAATCCACACCTCCAGCAGCCACTAAGTTGGGCATCTATGTAAGGATGAAATAAATTCAGCTCAGCTGTGACAACAGTGCCTCTGGGCAACACTACTTCCCCTGGCTGATAAAGGAGATGCCTGCAGCATAGGGGTACAAATATCCAGGGCCAGGAGCACTCGGAAGCCCTCCAGCTATGCACCAGTTCATGAACCAGTTCAGCACATGAGCCTGGCCATCATCACGGCGGCTGTCCCAAAACTGCTAGCTGCGATCCATCCTAGCGAGGAAATGAAACTGCGGCTCTTAGAGTGCTTGTGATAAATACTGCGGGTTAATAACAACTCCTGAGGAGAGAGAAACCCCTGAGATGGAAAATCCATCATCGTTTATTAAATTACCTTTAGTTTTATAGAATGGTTTGAGGCAACTTCACGGAACCACGGTGCCTAGACAACAACAATATTTTTCACTCTAAAGGAGAAGCCCTCTGGGACCCAGTGCTGGGAGATGATGTGATTAGCGAGTCCTGCTGTGGAGAAGCACAGAGAACCACAAGGGACTTTTTCCAGTGGGGGAAAGTCAAAATGAATAACAAGTGTAACGTGAAAAGGGAGGGAACGAGGAACCCAAGGTGTCAACAGAAAGCTGCCTTATTTCTGATCTCTGAGACAAGAAATCTTCTTGGCACTGAAGGAAAGAGAGCTGTCTCAGAAAAGGAGAAGGAGGGGGAAGATAGGAAGCTCAGCATCAGCTCAGGCTTTAGGCAGCTCTTCCTCTTCCTCCCCAGCACCTTCTGGCCAAGGTTGTGAATGCAAGGAGGAAGGCAAGGAGCAGAGAGCAGCTCCTCCACCTGCAGAGAGGACCCATCCCAAACCAGAGAGGCCAAAGGGCTGTGGAATTGCCTCCACCAGCACCGTGGAGCTGAAGCAAGGAGCCTCCCGACATAAGCAGGTCAGCCTGGAGCTGGAGGGGCCGAAAGCAAGGTGTTAACCCCTCTGGGTCTGTCTCATCCAACCTGGCCACCCCTCAGACGAGACAAAATGCATCCAGGAATTAACAGTGGGCATTTAATGGCAGCACGGGTGGATTGACACCGGGGAGAGAGGAGTCCTTCCTGCTAGGGCCAGGACAAGTTTGTGCCGCCCATCGTCCCCAGCCTCTGAGACATTAGAAAAAAATAAATCTCACCCTGTCTCTTGGTTTCTGAGCCTGCTAGGGACACAGCTTCACACCGCTTCCCACACCCGCCTCCCAAAATAGAGGAGCTAGAAATCACACCGCTTCTGCAAACTCCATGTGAAGATTCACGTGGGACGATGTGACCCTGCCGACCCAGGCTGCGCGAGAGACATCGACATCAGGAGCGTCACCCCGAACCTGCAGCGCTGCAAGGGGAGCACCCGAGTCCCCCACAGCCCCTGCCAGCAACGAGGACACGGGCCAGAAGCCACCACCCCTTCGCATTAAACAGTGCTGAGGCTGCTTCCCTAGTGCATGGCACCCACATGTACCCTCACATCCTTGCCTGGCCTTCCAAGGACCACCCGCTGGTGCACCCATCAGGCACAGCCATGGCAGGGGGTACAAACAAGCCTCTCAACAAAGCACGAGCTCTTTTCAGGTTATCACAGGGCAAGGCACCGCAGACCGCATGCCCGTGAGGTGTCTACACAGGCTTACAGACCCCTACAATGCACTTTCATTTCTCCCTGGGGCCATCAGATGCATATTAAAAAGGCACTTTGGACCAAGCCACAGACAGCTCAAGGGTGTTTGCAACTGAAAGCAAAATAACGGAACACCGGAGCAAACCGAAACCCTTCCCAGTGCACCATGTGGGAACACTGGGCTTGAGCTGGGCCACCTGGCCAGCAGCTGAGGAAGGTGGTGGGGATGGTTTGCCCTCATCAATAGCAAATATTAAACTGCATTTTGTTCAAATGGCCCCGACGACTATTTCTTTGCTAGGATAAATTCCTCTGCTGAGCTAAGGCTTGGGTATTTCCTGAACCACCCACTGAAATTCAGACCAGGCAGTGGAGAGAGAGAGAGAGAAGAGAAGCAACATCACTGCAGTGAGATCCGACACCTCCAATTTCTGTCTCGCACACGCTGGAAATGATTAAGCTGGATTCGGCGTTCATCTGAATGCAGTGAGCGGTCCTGGGGATGTCCCCCTGTGAGCGAGTATTAATTAACTCAAAGTTAATAAGCAGTTTTAAGAGCCACTTACTTGAGTCAAAAAAAATATTTTGAGAGATGAGGGAGAATTTTGATTTCTCCTTTGAAAAGAGAAATTGTGTAGGAATGGACGCAGGGATGTTACTACTGAAGAGAAGTATCACATTCCTGGGGCAGCAACCAAAACGCTCCAGCACCTTCCAAGCAGGAGCCACAGGATTTGATTTTGGGGTGCGCCGAGAGGCCTCGGCTCCTGCTGAAGCCCACTGACCTCAACTGTACCATCACTTTTGATGAGAAGAGTCAGAGGAGCAGCTGAGGCCCCTCAAGCTCTTCTGACATGGTTTGTACCTCTCTCAGAGTATTCCCACGGGACATGCCTGGTCTGGTTTTGCAGGGTGCAGGCGCTAAAGCTCCTCAGCCACCTTGGTCCAGCCTAAGCTGAGTCAGGGCCAGCCACCAGCACTGCAGGCACAGTGGGTCTTGCTGGAGATCACCCTTCGGCAGCAGTACTTGCCTCTCTTGGCAAGTGATAGCCCTGGAAGAAGTCTCCATTGACTTCACCGGAGTTATTCTGACTTGCTCTCATTTTACAGATGGCAAAACACTACCCATTAAGTCCTCTCCTTCCTCATGCTTTGCACATCAGCCAGGTGATTTAGAAGCATCAGGTGAGGCGGTAGGAAGCTCCGGCTTCTCCATCAGACAGAAAAACGCTTCTTAATCAGACTCCGGCCAAAGGTCCCTCTGAACAAATCAGTAGCTCTAACGAGAAAGACGATTTGTCATCTTTGTTCAAAATTAAACGAGCCCCAACAGCTGTAATTTGGAGATGCTATTTAAAGTAATCAGCACCAATTACAATCTTACCAGCTACTTCAAAAATTGGCTCTGCAAACAGACAACTGTGTTGACCCCCCGTAACTGACAGCAAACAAGGAGAGATGTGCTCCAGCTCTCTTTGTGGCAGGGATCTGGACATTCACCATTTTGAGATGTCTTCATAGGGTCAAGCCTGAGAGCTTGGCAAACCAAGAAGGGTATGGCTGCAATGGTTAAAATTATTAGGAAGTGGGGGGGGGGAGCCAAAGAACTGGTTGAGAATAACCAGTTGAGAGCAGCAGGCTGGTTCGGGGAGCGTTAGGCAAGCAGAAGGCTCCCAGCCATGGGAAGAGAGAGATTCCTGATCTAGCCTCTCCTTAGGGGAAACGCTGCAGGAGACCAAAGCTGGATCTCAACAAGTTTGTGAAAGGGATGAACAGGAGAGAGCCTGAGGTCACAGGGAGCAGGCTGGGTAGGCTTGGCAGGCCAGCTTCACCCTACAAGAAGTCAAAAAGAAGCTCAAGTCTGAGCTGAGGCATCCTGGGGGTTGAGGACCAGTGTGTCCCTGGGCTCTTCTGCCCACCAGCTAGCATCACTGTCCCTCCAGGGTGCCAAGAGCAGAGCGTGGAAAAGGAGGGAGATGAAAAGATGGAGCACATCCTGAAGTCCTCACCTAGGGGGAAACGTCCCTGCTCATCTCGACCGCTTCTGCGGAACCCCAGAAGGTGTCTCCACTGGCCTGCACTGATGCGGGCTGCCCGGCACGTCCCAGGTGGGCAGCAATGCCGCAGCCCAGCGCGCCCTCCCAATGGGACTCCACAGCAGGTCACCGCAGTGAAAAGCGGGAGAAGGTAAAGCAGCAACGATAACGAAGGCAGAATGAAAAACAAACCAAGAAAAGCTCCAGTTTAATAGACTTCCTAGGGTCGCATCCCAAAATCAATCAGACAGACACTGAAGCTCCACCCCGCTGAGTACGCTGGCACCACCATCCATCCCCTGTCCAGAAGGAACAGGGCTTGTCACAGCAGCAGAAATCACAGATTTAAGGCTGAGCATGGCTTTTACCTTGATTTATAGGGTTGGTGTAAAAGGCTAGTTAACATGGCTGCTGAGTTATTAATTAAAGGTCACTCACAGAGTACAACAGAATTACCCCCTGCTTTACCCAGAGCAAGGCAGATGTACTGCCGGGAAACGTGCTCACAGTCCAACGGCCCCACTGAGCTCCTGGGGACGGGGCGAGGGACGACCGGACAGGGTTGGCCTGGTCCAGGCGACACCGGGGACAGCTGAGGGCAAGTGTGGGGTGACGGAAGCAAGCGGGCGAGGGAGAGGGGACAGTTACCACCGAAGACGAAGCAAGCAAAGCAAGCTCACAGTTGGAAAGGTTTCCTGCAGAGGAGACAGATGACTCTTCCGAGGGCAGAGCGGCTGAAAAGGCGGCATTAACTGAGTCAGGCGCTCTCGAAAACGCATGGCATGCCAGCTGGCCCAGAAGGACCCTCGGGGTGCCCGACCCCCCAGGGACCCCTGCCTCCCTCCACTACACAAAGCAGACGGTGGGGAATAAATCAATCCTTCTCGCACCAGCCCACACCACTAACTCTGCGGTGGGCATCTCACTGGGCTGCCCTGCTCTTCGCGGAGCCCCATGAAATCTCCCTGTGAGCTGAAGTCCTCCCCAAGCTGCTCTGCTGTAAAGAGCTAAAGGGTTCCCCTCTCTTCGCCCCTGCCTGCCTCCCTCTCCGAGTCAGGAAATGTACATCTACGGCGATACCTCCTCAACATCCCAAAGTCCTCACCAGGGCTGTTTGAACACAGGGGCCCTACTCTCGTAACCCAATTGCTACTTGTTTGTTGAGTGGGCAAAGACAATCCATCTGCTTCCGCGAGCAGCACGGCAATCTGTCAGAGTTCACGGATCATCTGGACAATGGTCTTAGTCAAATGGTTTAGTTTTAGATAGTCCTGCGAGGAGCAGGGAGTTGGACTCAATAAACCTTATAGGTCCTTTCCAACTTGAGATATTCTATGATTCTATGAACCAACGCTCCTGTGCAGCTACAAGGGCAGTAGGAATGGCAGTTCTTCACCACGGCTATTTTCAGGGATGAAGAGACGGGCCAGCTGATGACAGATGATTTTTTTTTTTTTTTTAACAGGGTCATTTAACAGAGTCTATGGCAGCATGGAGTGGCTCCTCACCTAGAGCACATGGAGCTGGCGGCTGTGGCCAAAGAAACCATTGGGGACCAAAACGCTGGCTTTGGCCACCTGACTTTGAGAGGAACAGCAAGCATTACTTCTGCTCCACGCTGGGACAATCTCCGGCCTCCTCAGTGATAGAAGAGGAAACCACAGCACCGGCACATGCCGGACAGATCCCACACTTTCTGAAAAAGAAATGCGTGATGATGTCTTGGGAAATGATCTCCCTCACTGGTACACTCCTCGTCTGCCTTAAACCAGCCAGTAAGCACCAAGGGATCTGAAACCCACCCAAAACCCATGCTGTCCACCCACCATCCCGGTATCAGCCTCTCGAGGGGAAAAGAGAGAAGGAAGAGCATTAGCTTCACTGTCCAGCCTCACACACGACAAAATCCCTGTTCTCTGGAAGGGTTTTTGCTGCAAATCCCTGTCTCGGCAGCAGCCAGCTCCGGGCTGAAGACGGGACCGGCAGGGAGCTGAGCTCTCCATCACCTGTGTGCTAGGAAGCGCCTTGGACTAGAAGGGATCAGCACAAAAATCCCCAGGGCAGATTTATACCCAAAAACATGTGAAGATTTGACACGTGGATTCAAATCTGGCCTGAGCTCCTACTCCTAAGAGTTTAAAGGTTTCTCAGCTCCCCTGTAAAGACAGGGATGTACCAAAGAGCACAGCAATACTACAAACGACACTCTTGGGCAGAGCAATGCCAGCGGGTTCAGACGGATTTTCCCTTAAGGAACACTGTTTGATGCACAGCTTGCATGATGTAGGAAAACTGTGATGGGTGAGAAACAGCTGGAAAGATTAAGAGAAACGAGGTCTGGAAAATTATGTCACCTTACTCATCATCACCAGATGCAGTGACAGCAGCTCAGCAAATAAACAGGCACAAATAGCCTATCCTGCCACCCAGGATTCAGCTCCTGAACCAATGCTCTCGCTCTGCCTCAGCCAGGCTACGACAGCGAGCTGTTCCCACAAACCAAACAAAAAAAATCCCCCCCAAATCAACATTTTGTTGCATAAACAGTAAAGCTCTGCAGAGACGGGGTCTTGAGCAGCAGCCCAGCGGCAATTAAAGCATGAGCCATCCAGGCAGCACAGGCGTAATGGCGTTTATAGGGAGAGGGACGTCGTTTGCAGTGCAAACGTACCTTGGGTTCCCACTGCATGCCTTGGGTAATGAAGACGTTCAGAAAGCAAAGAGAGAAGTCGGCTGCTCCCCAGGTTCCCTAGCTGAACATCGCTGGCAGGGCAAGAAGTCACCTTCCAGCCAGCGTTTGCTGGCCAGCTGTAAGACCAGAAGGCAACCCCCGTCCAACCGCAGCCCACTCAGGGCACGGATGGCACATGGATATCTCCCACGCTTCGTCCTGATGGCACAGGACAAAGTCAGGGAGAGAGTCAGCTGCCTGACACCACCTTGGCAGGGACATGCAGCGCTTTCCACCCAAGCAATAGTTTCTCCTTCACCTCCCCTGCCCTCAATTCACTCCTCCAACACCCTGGGGCTGCTCCCCGGTCTGCCGGGCCAAATGAAAGCTCTCGGGGTCTGTCACCCTCATGCAAAGGAGGAGGCTGAGCCTCAGAAAACCCAAGTGTAACAGTTGAAGTGATTCCCACGCAGCCGTTCTGGGCTCCAACCTCCATTGCGATGGCCCAGGTAAAAGTCCTCCAGGTGCTCAACAGTGAAACCGTTGGGCAGAAGCCCCGGGGCAGCAGAAGCTGTCGCAAACCTGCAGCTTCCCAGCAAATGAGCTGGGGAAAAAGCAGTGTCGTGCTGGAAGGCGCAAAGGTGGAGGGTACATGGTGAGGGTCACCATGCTGAAGGTGGAGGTAGAGAAGAAAGAAGTTTACAGACATGTTGCAAATAGGAAATCATCACACTCCAACCTTCGTTCTGATAAAGCATCACTGTACCATGCCGAGTAGATGGGTTTATGTCTCTAATACAGACTTGGCAACAACATATGCTCACTCACTCCTGGCTCCAAAGCCCTCCTTGGCACTCACTGTATTTACTTTTCATCCTTTCTGGAGGGGAACAGGTCACAAATTTCCCCAAGTCGCCCTTGCTTCAGCTCCCCAGTGCCTCTGTCCACGAGTACAGAGCCTGTCCATCAGCCACTCATGGCAGCCAGACTGCCACCCCAGAAGTAAAGCCTTCCCGGCACCCAGCCCTTGCTCCAAGAGACTCCGTCTCCAAAAAATAAGAGGCCACTTCTCTGTTACACCGAGCAAACCGCTTCTCAGCTGCTGCCAAACCACACACGGCTGAAGGACACCTTCAGCAGCACATTTCCATCACGACTCAGTCCTCCTTTTCTAAGTTACCCATGGGATTGAAGCAGGAGAAATAGCACCCATGGGGCTACCAAAGCCCAAAATGTCCTGCCCCGAGGAGCTGATTGCACTGCGGGGTGAGAAGGGGGTATGCTCTACTGTCACCCATCCCAGACTCCCCAGCATCAGGGGCACGGTGGATGTGTGCATGTCTGATGTATATTCTCACTGCTGATGTTGCTACCTCTCCCCTCCGGTGGCTGACAGAGCACTGCTGTCAGGTTTTTGCCTTGCACTGTTTTTCACCGTCTACATTTTCCATTTCTTCCTTGCTATAAAAACAACAAAGCAAAAAACTCATCAAATACAATACAGAATTGATTTGGGTTTTTTTTTTGTCAGTACCAAGGCTGAGATCTGGCTCGCAGGGTCCCTGCAGTGCAACCTGCCAGGGGACATGGAAGGAGAGAGGGCAGAGGCATGAGGAATTACTAACACTACAGGAAGATCCACTTGGGAGGAGAAAGGCTGCTGGTTTGTTCAAAACAAATTGCCCAAGAAAATCCTGGATGGAAAGGGAAGAGTCATTTTCTAGATGTTTAGGCCAACAAACTCTTTCCCCAAAGAATCTACTGGCAATTCATTATGCTGGCTTTGTAGCCAAGAAGTTCCCACTCTCCAGAGATGTCGGATCAATGCACGGAGGGGGCTTGACATGTGCCATGGAAGTGCAGAGCTCCTGCTGATCCATCCTGGCACACGGAGAGCACGGCGTGTGTTAGCTCTGTCCCAGGGAACATGGCTCGCGTGACGGGGACAAAGAGGTGATGCAGGAACAGCAACGCTCAAAGTAAATGACAAGGCGTGGACCCTTAATGAAGGATGAAAACTCTAGAGAACAGCTAAGTTTGGGGATGAGCCTTTGTCACAGGTCTCTAAGAAAATCCTTGTATACCCTTTGCATTTAATGTCTTCCTTTTGATGGGGATCCCAAACAAAGCTGAGAAGCTGAGTACTGCCCTTAGAAAGGGGGACAAATCAGTCTTTCAAGAAACCTTTAAGGTAAGAAAGGTGATGAAATGTTTGAATTTGACTCCAGATCTACTGTCTCCTCCTGGGCGATTCTGGAGATCCACTCCAACGCTGCAGAAAACATCTTGGTGCAAAGGCTTAACTCAGCTTTGAGCTATCACAGGTCCAAGGGGTGAGGAGAGCCTATTCTCAGTTTGTCTCTAACCACATAGGTCTAGAAGAAGAGTAACCATGAGAGATTTACGGCTCAGCAGTGTCAGAGAAGGGGCATGGGTTGGCATGAGTTGGGCATGTCCAACCACACAACAACGGTTGGACTGTGTTGCTCATATGATTGCTCTGCTCCAAGTAGCAGCAGTGACTAAAGTGTAAGGAGAAAAAAATGGGTTGAACAATTAGAAGAGAAAAAGAAAAAGAGATCTAAGCACACAGCGCCCTGTCCAGGCAGAGAAACAACACTTTTCTCTCCTGGCCAAAATAAATAGATGTGTCTGATTGGCGCTGGGAGTCTCTGATGATCGGCTCCAGCAAGGTTAGATGCATGGACGGTTAAATTCTATTGATCTCACCTTCCTGAGACCTGATGTTTGATTCCCTCAATGTCAGACTGAGTTAGTTTGATCTGACAATTCAGAATACCAACACTGCTTAATGTGGACCAGGAATAATATCTGACATGTTGCTCTTCTGCAGGGCTCTTAATGAGCAATTTGAGGTGTTAATAGCTTGGAGACCGTCTTCATTTCCAGCTCTGCCACAGAGGATCACATGGTGTCTGCTGAGGGACCCGGAGAGTACATTACTGCTTAATTAATATGCAGAGCAGAGAAGGGAGCTGTCGTAACGTCCACAGCGCTAACGAGCCAGCAAAGGGGCTATGCCAAACCCTGTGGAGCAGAGGCTGCTATCCTGCCAGATGCTCAGGACCCTCAACTGCTACCGACTCAGCAGAGTCGGGTGACTCCGCACCCGCTGGAAGAATGAGCACCTGCAGGCTCAGGTCCAGCAAAGCCAATGTAGGTGGAGACGGTGTAATTAAAAGCTGAGAACTGATTCAGCATTCGCATTTTCAAAAACCTAAATTGGTTCTAAAAAAAAATAAGAGTAAAGATAAACAGGCAACCAGCCAACAAGTGGCCCCAGAGGAAATTAATTCCACACAGGCTTCGCTGCAATGTGTTTGTTTCTCTTATAAAATATATGCATTGTTCCATCATCAAAATTAGATTTTCCCTTTAGCTGGTAATTAAACCCTAATCTCATTTACCAGGAGATGACAGGGGCCTCCAAGCAGAGCTTACAGCCCTGCTCCTCTTCCCCTGCCCGCCTCCCTCCACCTGCTTTTGCAGACTTTCCTCTGCATTTTAGGGTCTGTTCTTGAAGGCGCTGTGCATCAAGAAGGGCCACACTAAAGACTTGTTGTTACTTGGCAAGAGCCAGCTGTGGACGGGCTACCCCAATGCCCAGATGTTCTCCCCCCAAGCCCTCCTCATAGCCATAGCTAATTTCCACTTCCCAGTAGGTTGTCTCCTCTGAGCCAGATCCCAATGCCCTGAACAAAACTGTTTATTGAGGATCTCCGGTATTTGTAATAGCAGCACTTCAATGCACAATGGGTGATTTTGCTCGGTTTCCTAGGGCATTATGGAAAAACCATTTGTGACTGTAATTAAAACTGCCCAGACTAGACTTTTGTACTATGTAGAGAGGCCACAGCATGAGGAACTGCTAGAAATCTGTTTATAGATGTGCTCTGGCATGACTACAAGATTGGCTTGGAAACCACAGACCAGCGCTGGGTGGCCCTGCTCCCAGGGGATGTTCAGATAAGTCCTCCCCCCAACATCTACAGCTGCACTCGAAGCTGCACCAGGACCTGCCATTTCGCTGCAAAACACTAAAGAGCTGTTTGGCGAATATGACGTGCAGTTGAGCAGATGAAAACTCACTTCACCAAGGTGGTGTTTGCCTCAGGCCACAAAGGTCTGAGAAAGCAGCTTTCCACACCAGCTTTCCTTCCCAGGGGAACCAGGACGGGGGCTACGGCAAAGCAGCAGCAAGAGACTGGGGCAGCAGCACATCGTTCTGGTGGCAGTGCCTGTGTAGGTTCTTTGTATGACATGATGACAAGTAGGGTTGGCAGGAAAGGAAGAGAGCTCCCGTTATAGATCTGCTTTTCCAAGCGCCTAAGCATGGCTCTGTAGCTCCAGACACCAAGCAGGATTCTAGGCTACGGGCTCTGCGAAAAGTGTTGGTCGTGTCTTACGGTCCCAGCTTGGCTGGAGAACGCTGCCTCTTTCCCAGCATCAAACTGGTGGAGATCACCTATTCCCTACGCATCGAGCCTGACCACGCCTGGTAGGTGTTATTTCCACAAGGGAAAGTTGAAGGCAATTTGTCGGATCCCAGGCAAACAGCTTGGTCTTGGCAAAGTACAAACAGGACACCAGGAAGAAGAGCTTCAAGGAAAGGGCACTGGTGCACGTACCTCATCTGCTTCGCGTGGCTGTCCACCAGGAATGACCAGTGGTACTGGACAAGCAGCGGGCTGCAGTTAGTCATCTCAACATACTGGACAGCTTCAGTGTCGTTCAATATACAGCCGAAGTCCAGGGCCGTGGTCTGGATGTGGAGATTCGGGAAGTAGACCTCTCCCCGAACGGTGACCTGCTCCTCACGAGGGTGCTCGAGAAAGTGTATTTTCAGAGCCTTCTCTGCTACCCAGGTGTTCAAATGCTCTTCAAAAGCAGGGTTAAATCTGATGGAGAGGTGAAGCTCCTCCCCTACCTCCAGCTTCATGGGCTGCAAGGAGATGAAGAGTATTAAGCACCAGTGTGATGAAGTCCCAAGGTCTGATGGCATGAAACGTGTAAATATTCAACATGTGACCCCAACGTGGCCTTCTCAGTTCATCCTTCCTTTTCTTTACAGCGTGCACGTGACCGCAAGCACCACACCACTCTTGTCTGAGACTATCTCAGGCTCATGCCTCTGGGCCCTGCATCAGTACAAGAGGGAAGTAAATATTGTTCTCCTGAATTCTGGACCCACAGAAGCTATACGCTAAATACATAACCAAACCAGCACTCTGGCAAGCCAGGGCCTTTTGCCCTGACTCTACAGGAACTCCTTTATCCTCACAGCACAAGCGCAATGGCATTGCAGCCTCACCCTTGCAGGTGCTAGTCACTGGCACGGCGCAGAAATGGTGGCCGTGCCTACCACAACACGTTTCGCAGAGTCCATACCCAACACCTTCCACCAACAACGGGGCAGGTGCCGGGGAGCGGCTGGAGGAGCATCCTCAGCCTTCTGGAAAGCAGGGCTGCTCTTGAAGGGAGCAAGCTGCTCTCGAGGTTATCTGGATGGCTGCTGGAGAGCTAGGATGGATTCCAGGAGACATCTTTACTACATGGCATGCCCAGACCTAGTTGCACGCTCCCCTCTCCTCATGGCTTAGAGCCAGGACATATTTCCCCAATTCAGATGATATTTTGGTTCCTTCAGCAACTTGTTTTGAATCTAATTTAGTTCGGGCCAGTCTACTGCTGATTCTAAAGAATAAACCTCGCTACCAGAGGACCTCCCAACAGAAATGCACCACCACGCTCCTCCCTCTTCAAACCCCACCAGCACGAAGGTCCACGGCTGCTCACCTGAACATCTGCGGGGAGGGGCTGCCGGTCAGCATCGCAGATCATGAAGGGTTGCTCTAGGGCCAGGACAACGCTGAGTGGCAGGGAGGAGTTGTTTTTTAAAGAAAGAGGCTTGTGCTGAAGAGCAAGGACATCACCAGGTTGCTACAGAAACAGGAGACAAGGAAAAAAAACAACCTGAAGCGACCACGGACGTCCTTTCCTTTCTGATGCGTTTCAAGTTTTTCAACCCCAGAAGAGCATACACCTCTATTTACTATTTTTATTCACTTCTACCCTTCTAGAAAGGTTTCCTTGAAGTAGATCAGATGCTTCTCATCTTTAGAAACTAGAGCATCCCCCGGGGGACAGGGAAACAGTCTCAGGTACACATGGGGGGATAGGACCCCGAGAGGAGGCAGCTGCTTGAACAAGATCAAAAGAGAAAGTGAACCCAGTTCGTTTGTCTCCAGTTTTGTACCCTCTCTTGGGCGGAATGGCACAAGACTTTTCACGCACATACGGTCATTTCTTATAAGCCTATCGGTTCTAGTAGCCTCATAAAAGCAGTGATGCTAGTCAGAGGAGAAAAGCAAGCAGGATTTAGCCCGTAGTGGAGAGCCTGCAGTAGCCTACGGTTAGCTTTGAACATTTCCATGCACATACAGCCAGCGAGAAACCTCGACAGTTCGTTTGCAACGTGTCTCCTGCCGCCCCTGCTACAGTGACAAGGTGTCTGTAGCCTCAAAGCTCAAGCTCAGCCTAAGCTATTTCTTCCTGTTTATGCATTGCTCTGGGCTTCCTGCATGGTTTATGTAAACTAGGCAGTGTTTGGGAAACTAGTTCTGGGTGTATTGATATCAAACAGCTGCAGCGTCGTAACGCTCGATAAATCAGAGCGCGTGGCATCAAGCAGACCACAGGCAGACATCAGGCAGAGCTGAAAAGCTTCTAATTAAATCAGAACTGCCTGCTCACAGGATTTTGTGCTTCTCTGGAAGCCTAGGAACCGGAGGAGAGACCTGAAAACACAGAAACTAAATAATGAAATATCTTCTCTTTTTCAGACTCCTCGCGGGAGAGGGAAAGATGATGCAGGAGTCAGGATCCACAGACTAAAGGGCACCTGCTTCACGTTGGTGTTATCACCACTGCGGCTGAAGGACGTCTGTGGGTCCTTTGAAGAAAGTGAGGCTTGGGGAAATGCAAAGAGCTAGCATCCATACCAACAGCAGAGAAGGCAAAGAGAGACAAGAGATGACAGTTTTTCCTCATCAGCCTGAGGAGTTGACAGCTAAATCAGTTTTTCTCAGCTCCCCTACAGGATCAGTGTTCAGACTTCACCGTGCCTTGGAGGATCCTTAAAAACCTCCCGTTATACTGAGTACAGAAACTGGTGTCTCTCTACAAGTGGCCATGATCCCCCTCAGCGGAGCAGCTGTAATCTCAGTTTTACTTTGGTGAAGTTAAGAAACAGTCCCAGCCCTAAAAATGTCCTCACTTATTTTACAAAGCGCCTCAGGAGGGGTGAGGAGCGGGTTTAGCATCGCTCAGCTGCAGCCCCAGCACACGAGGTGGCTGAGCAAAGCCCACGCTGTTCTCGGGGGTCCCACACATCTCACCCTCCGCCCTTGGCTCAGCAGCTCAATTCTGTCTCCACATCAAAAAAGGCAGAATAGAGCTGCTGAGACTGTCCCCCAGCCCAGAGGAGCAAAATAATGATCTCGGTGTTAATGGCAAAAGCTTTGTCCTTCTCAAATCAATAGCCAAAGCCCCGAGGACTTGGAGAAGATATTTAACTTCCTCCTTTGAACACAAGCGCACACACCCCACGGGCTCTCAGTCATCAGCCAAGCTGTTCAATGCCAGCATGCAATCCAAAGACTTACCTTCTCCACCCGGAAAGTGACTTCTCTGGAGGATAGCTGCACAACAGGAACAACAAACTCACAGGTGACATCCACTTGCATGATCTGTGCCTTCCCTGCCTTGCTCCCCACCATGGCATGACACAGCAGCCGCTCCTTCACCACCTGCATGCAAGAGGCACACGTCACCCAGCGGGTGCTAGCAGGGCGTCCAGAAAACACCCTGCAGTTGCTAGCCACCCGACCGTGGACATAAAGGATTTTGATAGCATGGATAAAAACCATGCCATGGGATCTTGGCCATCAGCAGCTATTACTGCCCTAAAGTGACAGTCACTCATCTCCTCAACAGCCCCCCTCTTCCTATGCTGCATCCTATTTATTCTGCACTCAAATGTCCGTAACACTACACCCCAACATCCGCAAAAGGCACTTGAGTCATGTGCTGTCTACAATTGTAATAATCCCTGCCCCAAATAATGATTTGATGTGCCCCATCGCTAAGCATAATGCTTATGAAAGGCTGTAGGAATGGATTAAAAAATACCTAACTATATTAAGGGAAACAAGTGGTAGAAAGGCAAATGCCAGCAAACCCTCCCTCGGAAGCTTAGTGGAAAGGATCCATGGCAAAAACCCAACTAGCCAGCCTGCCTTCAGGTAAAGAGGGGATCACTCACTCCAAGGCTGTACTGTGCCCTCCTAAAGCTGGTTTTAAAAGCAATCTCCCCAGAAAAGAGATGTCTTGCACTTTACACGAAAACCCTCTGCTGAAGCTGGATGCTCTTGCGTTCAAGACTTTTTCCTGATTTCTCATGGTTTCACTTTCCCAAATTCCTCCCGTCATTTCTCACTCTTCTCTCTGGTACAACACCACAACCCAACTCCTCATTGGAGCCTACAGTCTCCAAAATCATCTGTGTTGCACAGGCAGTGCAGGCAGTTGGGTTTCTGGCCAACCTGAAGAGTATTAAGTTCTCAAGAGCCAAGTAAGGTGGAAAGCCCACTCCCAGGGTCTGGGCTTTGACTGCACGAGCCAGGCAGCCACAACTCAGCTCACAGATCCCCTTTGGCCTTTCCAGGCAAGACACCCTCACCAGTGCCCTGATCACTTTGTTTCCTTTCCGGTACCTTTTTCCCTCTTCAGCAAAACCTTTGGGCTCAGAACTGCACAGGAACAGTCCCACCACAGTCAACTGAGTGAGTAATCAAGTCTTCCTCAAGCTGCTCCTGAGGCAACCCTTTAAAACACCTTTCAAAGCACTGCTATCAGCAGGAGCTTAATGGGGATTTATTCCATAGTTGCTTAAACATCTGGAGCCAGGGAATGCACACCAGGGTTAGCTGGCAGTTGCCTTGCAGAGTTGGATTTCCCCTGCTGAAATCCCCCCTCTCAGCTGCCATCCAAGGGTGCTGCAAGACCTGGCTGCCCTTGGGACACCGCGGCTGGCTGAGAGACTGGGGCGAGCTGTTATGGAAATACTGACAAAAGTCAAGCTGTCAAGTATAATGATCCCTGGGAACAGGCTCCCCCGTGGAGAATGATCATTAGAGCTGACACACCCTGTTCGTTTTTCTCCTCCAGGACTCGCTGCTAGACAAGCCCTCGGCTTCTGTTTGTCTACAGAGGAAAAATGATGCTGCTCCCAGACACTCCCTCCCCTCACAGGTGGTTTGTTTTACTCACTGCTTCCCCCAGATATATTACCTTGCATTTTTTAATCTCCTTTCTTCCTGTGTTCCTAGTCTAAGTGTAACTTATTTTCCCTGCCCTTCCTTTCTGCCTCAGCACACGGCACCTTGTAACCTGCTGTTTGCCCCTGAAGTAGGAATACTTCCTTCAGCCCGCATTTTGGTGTCAGCAAGTTGGGTTTATGGTAGCTATAGAAACACAAAAAAAAGCCTTAGCAACTGATGGTGGCCAGCAAGAAAAGCAACTGGTGCTGCCATGGTAACTTGTGGCATTAAATCAGTTTCTGGAAAGCTCTTGCTCATTTTCGCAGGAAAATGTCAAGGGGCTGCAAAAGAAGTCCCAGTGGATGTGATCTGATGGGAAAGGCTCAGCCCTCGTGGGGGACCTCACCTGAGGAGTGCTGGAGAAGCCTTCCAGCGTCATCTCCACGGTCTTGCCCGGCATCAGCTCCATCCTCAGAGGCCGAAGCCTGAACACGGGGCAGGCGGGTTTGGGGCTCTGGGAGGCATCTTTGCCCTTGCTGTTACTGATGGCCGGGAGACGATGACGCAGGTGAAAGGGGGCGAAACCTTCCGTCGTCCAATAGAGCTGATGGGTGCGTCGTCCTTTATTGGTCAACTTGAAGTGGTAACTGCAGGGATCCAGGCTAGAAGAGAAGCAGAGATGGAAAATGTCATGGGAGCTGCTATTTCCCAGCGATCACCCAGCTTCAGCACCCTGATTTCATTATCTGACTGCACACTCAGCAATAAAGGCACGTCCAAAAAGGCTGACCTAGCTCAAAGCTACAGCAAGAGCTGGACCTTGGTTGCCCCTAAGTTTATCACCATCCAGCAGCTGGTCTGGTTGTGCACAGCAAGGAAAAGCTTCATGGAGAACATAGTGGTGGGTTGATCTCGGCTGGACTCCAGGTGTCCACCAAGCCACTCTATCACTCCCCTCCTTAGCAGGACAGGGTGGGGAGAAAATCAGATGGAAAAAACCTCGTGGGTCAAAATAAAGGCAGTTTAATACAGCAAAAGCAAAGGCTGTGTGCGGAAGCTAAGGAAAATAAAAGATTTATTCTCTACTTCCCATCAGCAGGTGATGTCCAGGCACTTCCCAAGAAGCAGAGCTTCAGTACACTTAGCAGTTGCTCCACAAGACAAATGGTGTAATAACGAATGCCCCCCCTTCCTCCTCCTTTCTCTTAGCTTTTATTGCTGAGCAGGCGTCGTATGGGATGGAACATCCCTTTGGTCAGTCTGGGTCAGCTGTCCTGGCTGTGTCCCCTCCCAAGATCCTGCCCACCCCCAGCCCACCGGTGAGAGGGGAGTGTCGGAGAGACAGCTCGGATGCTGTGCGAGCACTGCTCAGCAGTACCCAAACCACTGGTGCCTTATCGACACCTTCCAGCTACCAGTACCAAGCACAGCACTATGAGGGCTGCTGTGGGGAAAAGGAACTCCATCTCAGCCAGACCCAACACAAACATCATCTCAGTTGCTGCAGACAGAGCATCACCAGCCTTTGGGGCTTAATAATCCGAGTATTTTTTTCCAAGGTGCAGGTCTCGCTGCATCAGACGCTAAGCTGGCCTGGCCGCAAGTAGAGGGAGGAACAGCTTCGCTGCCATTTCACCTTCCCCTTGGGAGCTGCTGCCTCGGATGGCTTCCTCCAAAGACGCTATTGGGGAGGCTGCAGGGTATAGAGACTCATCTGGTGATCCGGGCACCGCTTGCCTCGCTGGTGGGATCTCATCCCTTAGAGAGCAGCCAGCCCTCATCGCTCCCAACATATCGCCCTTTGCCTGAACAGTGCAGCTGGTTTTGTGTTTTAGGAAGATAAATGCACTCTGAGAACACGGGATCAACAGAAGTTTCCCCAATACGAACACGGCAGCAAGACCAGCTCTAGCTGCTGAGGGAACGCAGCGACAACCAGAGATGAAGAACTAGAGCTAGATATAAAACCAAATGAATATTCAATGGAAATTGATTCCTTCAGGTAAAGAAACACTAACCGCAGGCTAGTCTGGAGTAATTCTTTTACCCTCTATAAATCCGAGCATGACCAGGAAATGAAGAGTTCCTGGAACAGTTAGTGTCTTTTTGAAAGGTACAGAATATGTGGCTCACAAAATGCCTGTCTGCCATAAGCAGCTAAATACAAACACAGAAGTGACAGTATAGAACAAACCAGTCTTTGAAACAGACTGTTAAAAAAAAATGATGTATACAAGTTTAGTATGACATGGTGTACATTGGGGAGAGCAACGGATGAAAGCTCGGAGCAGCTCTGGGGAGATGCAGAATCTGTGGCTCTGGGAAAGCCCAACTCAGAGATGTTACCGGGGTCCCACCTCAGCTCAGCCGGTGGCAGCTCTGCAGCCGACACCAACGGCAACAGCTCCAAACAGAGCCTGCGGGTGAAGGGCGGCAGAACATGATGACGTGAACCACCCCAACATTGTCCCCCGTGTTGCGTAGCCAATTTGTGGCTGCACGGAGCACAGGACACGCTGGACAAGCACCAACCTCCCTGCAATGTCCCTGCTGATGTGGATGGCTTGTGGATGCATATTTAAGTCGCTAAAAATCTATCCTAAATGCTTATGGTGGGATTAACCTGCTCCAACTAAAATTTTAGGTATCGGAGCACTGTGGACCCTCTTTGCAGCCAGGGAAAGGAACAGGCACCTCGAGAAGGTGATGCCTCTCGCCCCAAAAGGTCTCCAAACACAAGGTGAGCAGCACTTTGCAAAGCCTTAGTTTCCTCCCCTGTTTAATAAGGATGTGCCTGGTTTCAGACACGCCTGTTAGGATCGATAAATCCCCTCCTCTGAGCCAAGCTCTTTCAGTTGAAACTCCCAATTTACCCCACCCAACCTCAGCAGATCTCTCCTCCTCTCCCTTTCAGAGCTGGGCCTGCAGCCACCCTCGCTTGCCCGTGCCCCGGGCTGCTGCTGCGGTCTTGACGGAGGAGACAGGGAGGAAAGCAGGCAGGAGAAACGAGGAAAGAGCGACTACGTCTAATAAAGAGCAGCCCGGCAGGGGAGCCGGGGATGATGAGTGAACTGAGGGATGATACAGGGCAAAGACAAATTCTGCTGCTCCTCCAGGACTCCCAGGCAGAGGGGAAATAAAGCAGCACCATTAATTTAGTCGAGGAGCTGCTAACAAGCTACCTCCACGGTTTTCCGCTGTTGCAAGATGATACTCCACAGTGAGTGAAAAAGCAAGCCATGTTATTGCAAAGGGAAATATGTTTATACTCGTAATGCAGCGTTTTCCAGCCGGAGGCTTTCGGGGACCTGCTGTTTTCCTTCGTATCTTTATTTGATAAAGTGAGGAAATAAATGTATTATAACTAAGGGCAATTCAGTGACAATTTAGCAACTGGTGTCCATTTTGGTGGCTTTTGAGGGTATCTAACGTCTTTCAACTGGCCATAAAATGCTTCTAAAGGAATTCTTGTGGCTTCAGTGAAATGGAGCCAGGACCTTGAGCACGGGAGGAGAACTAGCCTGAAGGACCACAGCAAAACTCCTCCTGGCTGAGCCCATGGCAGAAGCGGGTGATGAGAGATATCCTACCTGAAGTGGGGTCCCAAGTTGAGCTCCGGACCAAAAGGTTTGTCAGTGACAATCGTGGTGCCGATGCCGACAGCCTGGACGGGGATGACATAAGAACGACTGTTCTCTATGAACAGGTTCACCTCGTCCTTGAATTTCTCCGTGTCATCCAAGTTCGCTATGACGGTCACAGACACTTCGCTCTCAGGGGGGATCACTCCTCTACGGGGTTCAATCCTCCAGCGCGAGCGTTTGCCAGCCTGCAAGACAAGCCAAACACTAATGAGGATGGAAACCATGGACCCTGGTCTCTTGTGGGGCGCAGGAAAAGGAAGGACTAAAGATATGAGGGTAAAAAACATAAAGGCTTCATTTCCCTAAATCTAAGCTACAGTGTCTGGAAAGAACAACTACGCAGGAGCTTACACAACCTGTAATTTACCCTCCTTTAACAGACTCACTTCATTAACCCAGTCTTGCCCAACCCAAGAGATGCTCATCCTCAGGAGAAGGTTATTCCCCCTCTTCTTTTGGTCTCTCTTTCGGAGTGCACACCAAGGGAAGCTACTTTATCTCTCCTGCCTTCCCAACCACGGTCGCCAGGTTTGCATCAAGGCTCAAGGCCAGAGGAAGCCAGGACTGCTCAAATCCCACCGTGGCAGCGGGATACTGCTGAGAGCCTGAAGAATAACTCTGCAAAACCGGTCCATCAAAACCCCAACACCAAAGTCTTCTTTCCCAAGAGTTCGGCAGTGCTTTTCAACAGCCCCTGAAGGACTGAAGCACTTGGGCCCCACTGATCATCAGCTGCAGCGAGGTGTCCCACTGTCCTTGGCTTTGAAACATTCAGCTCTAAGTGTTTACAGCAGGGCAGTAAAGAAATAAGCAGAAAGAAAGGGCAAGACATGCCCTGTGGGCATGGCCGGGGCTTCCCAAGCGTTCTCTTCCTCTGGTCTCTCACAGACCTCCCTTTACAGATGGGGCAATAAGGGCGCTGGACCCCCAATTCCATTTAAAACCACGTTCGCAGGGAGCAAGCTTGCAGCAGACAAAGAGAAACGCATGCAATGCTCCCTGGCCAGCCTGAAATGCACTGGGATGTAGATGTACGGCTTCAAAGTGTCCACCACAATGTTAGTGGCACATGCACTCCACAGTTCAGTGCTGTGTTCGGGAAAACAGGCACTACTCACCCAAAACACCGCAGTATTGTAAGAGAAAAGGGGGTTTTCTATTTTTTTTTTTTTTAAATGAAAAGCAATGATGAGCTTGGAGGCCTGACATGATCCCAGTGCCTGATGCAGGTGAAGTCAGCTTGAGTTTCCATCTGCCAGGCTGGCGGCACTGAGCTCTAACAGGACACCAGACAGCCCAAGGGAGAAGAGCATCAGAAAACCAAGCAGCACTTCAAAGTCATGGAAAGCATTTTAAATAACCCCCCAAAACGAGGGTAAGACTAGCGGGAGGCCAGGGAAGCAATAACTTGCTGAGCATTCAGGGTCCCAGCAGCGTGGGTAGGCGCCCCAGCTACAATAACTCCTCAGGCTGACTGCGCCCTGCACGGAGAGCGGGTCAGGGCTGCATGCTTGCATCCCAGGATGGAGCACACCAAAGGCATCACAATTATTCCAGGCGCTGGCAAAACTAATAAACTCAGTTCCATTTCATTTATCCTCTAGAGTTGCAAGAGAAAGTCTTAAAACAAAGGCAACATAAGGGTGGAATCACAGACTCACAGAATGAGAGGGGTTGGAAGGGACCTCTGGAGATCACCTAGTCCAACCCCCCCACCAGAGCAGGGTCACCCAGAGCAGGTTGCACAGGAATGCGTCCAGGTGAGCTTTGAATATCTCCAGACTCCGCAACCTCTCTGGGCAGCTTGTTCCAGTGCTCTGACACCCTCGAAGTAAAGAAGTTCCTCCTCACATTGAGATGGAACTTCCTATGACCAAGTTTGTGCCCGTTACCTCTCATCCTGTCGCTGGGCACCACTGAAAAAAGACGCCCCATCCCCCTGGCACCCACCCCTTCAGTATTTAGAAGCATTAATAAGATCCCCCTCAGTCTTCTCTTCTCCAGACTAAAAAGACCCAAGTCCCTCAGCCTTTCCTCATAAGAAAGATGCTCCAGTCCCCTAATCACCATCGTAGCCCTTTGCTGTACCCTCTCCAGCAGCTCCCTGTCCTTGAGTGGAGGAAGGTAGTCGGCACAGGCTAAACCCCGGGGCTCTGCATCTCCAGGGACAGCAGGCTAGGCTTTTTTCACTCCTCCTACACCTTCCACATCCATTATTACCTGCAACCTTACTCTCCAGCCTTCTGGTTTGGGACCTCATACTCTGTTAGGGAATATTCTTATATTCCCTTTGAGGTCTGGCTAATTATCATTTTGGTTTCTGCACCCCCCGACACTGCCTGCCTGCGGAGGGGAAACAGTGCTTGAAAACCAGGCTGAACCTCAGGGTGTCTAGCGAGACTGGAAGATGGCAAACAAAGCAAAAACCTGTCAGCAGAGCTCTACCTGCTTACCCAGAGAGACTACAGTCACTGAAAATTCATCAAATCAGCACCACATTTATTTTCATCTCAAAGGCCAGTGACGCACACAACCCCAGGCAGGCAGACAAGAGAAGACTGACCTCATTCACCACATAGGATCCCACCAAACCTCTGCTGTTGTCCCTGCATCCCATGCGTAGCCTCAGTGGAGCCTCAGAGGCATCCACTGCGCTGCCATCAGCCAAGGGCTACCCAGCCAACACGTTCATGCCAAGCCGGTGGGTGTTAAGTCTTCATTGACGGTAATGTACAACTTTTCCTCTGATTCATGCTGACACAGGGTAGCTCGCTTGAAAAGGAGACCTGATAGCTCTGCTCCAGAGGTGAATCTGCAAGTCTGCTATCTGGCAAAGCTCATTTATCAAAGCTTGGCAACAAGCCGGGCAGTAAATTGTACCCAAGAAACTATTACTGAGGAATAACGATAGGCTGTCTCGACGGAGCCAGACTTTGCATTTCCCAGGGTGACCCAGCGCAGACCCACCAAGTCCTACCAGGCCAACAGCCCACTCTGGAGGAGTGTGATTTGCATCGTGTCCTCATTCCTTCAGTCAGCATTTGGTGCGGGTCCGAGGGGCAGAACAGTGCATCACTGAACAGGAGACCTGCCGGGACCAAAAGGCTCTGCCGGGCCACATTCACTCAGGTTTCTAGGTCAGCTCCTGCCTACACCCAGCCAGGCTGTGTCCCAGAGACAGGAAGTCTCGTGGAGCCATGCTGAAGAACTCCATCACTTTGGAGACCAAGATCTAACTTCTGATGACACCCCTGCTACTTGCTTCTCCCTGAATGCTCTGGAAAATGATGCAATAGCCGTACGCACTGGATAGACAAAGACAGTGGCTATTTTTATCCCTGTAGGAGCTTGCGCTATCGGACATCAGAGTCCCTGAGTGCTAGGCAAGGGTAGGGATCAATCACTTAATCAAGAAGTTCAATGCTAAGATCATTAGCTTCTCCCAGGACAGATTTCCATTGTGAATAAGAGCTGACAAAATTTGATGATAACAGACACCAGCGTGCATCTCAGAGACGGATGGATGGATGGAAGGATGGCTGGCTGCCCTAAGGGACGACTGAGGAGCCACCACACTCCGTTCTCTTGAAGCTACTCAAAGCGAGTTAATTAAAGGGGTCTGGTCATTCTGGCCTTGCACAAGCGAAAGAGGAAGCAGAACTCAGTATTAAAAATGCAGCTGTACTTTACCAAGCCATAGCTCTAGGGAGAGAGCGTTCCCACCACGTCAGGCTGACCCATCGCTCCTCGCAGAGGTTGCACATGATGGAGAAATAAAACCCCATCCTACATCAGTCGTGCGGAGAGCCTTGTCCCAGGTGTTTTCGCAGTCCTGAGGTGGGGGACCGCACCTTCTTCGTTTCCAAGCTACTCTTTAGCCGCACAAACTGCCCGTGGCAGAAAACAGCACAAAAGCACCCCGAGCCCCAGCACGAGGTGGAGATCGGAGTGCGAGGCTGGCTAGGTGCTCCCACCAACAACCAGCCTCCTCCCGGCACCTCAGCACCAGCATCTCCTCAGCAAAAGCATGGAGACCACCTTGGTTTAGCCTCCTCCCCAGCGCACCATCAAGGGGATGCTTTATGAAAGCAAGAGGCAGAGCCTTTAAAGCCAGTAAAAATATAAAAACTAAAGCGTGGCACTCACTGCCACTGACAACGCAGCCTATTTTGTCACGCTTGGTTCAGCTAATAGCAGACTGGTGAGGGAGCTAACGAAGCCTCTCTCCACCTTTGGCCCCTGCCCACAGCTCACCCCTCCAGACCCCATCTGCCCTCCCCACTGAGCTGGGGAGACCAGTGCCACTGCTCCGCACATCGGGGTTCGCCAGCCAGGACTCAGGCACGGCTTGGCCAGCTGCTGCCCAGCACAACATTTAGTAACCAAACTCCTCCCGCTTTTCCTTTGGGAAAAGCACTCCGCTGAGTCACTCTTGCTTGTAGGAACATAATTGCCTTGAAGACTTCTACCCTTCTTTAATTCAGTTGGCCAACGGGTGCAGCGCAATACGACGAGCTTAGTTTCCCTAGACGAGCAGAACAACAACTTCTTCAATTACTGAAATACAGCAATTTTGAAAGGGCATGAACTCATATAAGATACCTGACATGATAAAAAAACCCTCTTCCCTGTGGCCAGGTTTCAGGCACCTTTTCCAAGGTGTCCTCCAAACCTCTGCTCCCCTAAGAGCCACATGCCCTGGACCTAAGCCTGTGCAACCCTGGCAGGGACACGGCCTTCCACCTTCCTCAGGTTTTCATACAACCGGTCGCCAGCACAAGACCGGACCCTCCTGGCCCTGACCCCCGTTCATGACCGATGGCGTGAATTTCCAGGCATGGTCCAGCTCTGGCATGACCAAGCTGGGTGGAAATCAGCAAATCGGTGCTGCTGTATTAGCAAAACACAGCCTTTAAAAACCAAACCAATGGTTTAAGTCTAAAGGTGAGCTTTCAGAGCACCACGAGGCTCTGCTGGGACAGCTCTGGAAAGAGTTAAGCCTATGCATCTTATCTTCAAAAGCTCTGCTCACCTTGGAAGAGACCACATATTCAGGGCCAATGCTGCCCATACCCTGCGAAGTTAATGTAACACTCCTCTCTAAACAGCATTGCAGGTATCATTTGAAGGGCACGGCACTGCCTGCGTCTCGCTACGAGCAAACACTGACAGGCTGCCTAATTATTCAGATGCTCCGGGAAACAAAAAAATAAATGTAATTTACAGTAGATTTCAAAACCACCCTCTTGCCGATTCAAGTCTGCTCCGACTTCAGCGAGAGCAGCAGGAGAGAGCTATGAACAATGCTGACAGGCTCTGCGAAGCCTTCCCTCCCGCAGCCTGCACAATTCGCTCAGATAACAAAATCGCGCATCAGCCAGAACAAGAAACAGAATCACTAAAGCAGCATCCCTTTATCGGCACTGGTTTTAAGTTTAAATCCACGTTTTGCTGTCCCTCTGTACGACCATTTCTTTCACAAAGGGAATGTCGTCAAAAGCTTGAGATAATAAGCAATGAAATTAGTAAATGAAACAAATCCTGCACTAAATGAGGAGAGAAGCGAGTATGGGAATGGGAACTGCGTGTTCTCTCCTTGCTTACACCGAGTTTGACCAAGAGCCTTTATATGCTGCCTCAAAATCAGTTGATTTTCTCCACTGAATCCCAGTGAGAAGACAAACAGTTACAGCTTTTTCTTTTTCTTTTAACAAACAAAACTTGGTCTCTTCTGCAACGTCAGCTCCAGTTGAACCTGACGGCAGCTCATCCCTGGGAAGGTGGAAGGGGATCTGCTCCCCAGGCGCTCTCCTGAAGACAACACCACATCTGGCTGGACAACCGCTGCTGGAAAAACCAGGCGGCAGCGAGCTCCATCAGGAGCACAGGGCTCTGGATTAGGGAGGTCAAGGATCCCGTCAAAGGAGACTGGACCTCAAAATTAGGAAACAGAGCACCGTCACTAGAAGGGGAAGTCCCAAGAAAGTTTTTTCCTCTCCTCCCTCATTACAAGGCACCAGGAAACCACCGTTTGCCTCCCTGCGGTAGCACATAACAGACCCAGCGCGGTGGTTATGCAGGCAGAAGAAAGCTGCCGCTGATTAACAAAAATTACACCCTAAGCCTGTCTTCTCTTTCCTGATCACACAGGCATGATACGCAGCTGCCTTCCGTGATGCCGAGAGATGTCATTCTTAGCAGCCAAATAAAAGATGCCCGAGAAGAGAGAGTGACAACAAACAAGTAGGAAAAGATCAAAGAAAGATGCTTTTCCCTCTCTGCCTTTCTGCAGGGAGAGCAAACACTTCCATTAATCAATACAACTCTTCTGCACTTGTCAATACGGCAAAAACCAGACACTTAGGGAAACAGGAAAAAAGATGACAGCGGCAGCAAGGAGGAGAAACAGCCACTTTTTTCAGCAGGTCGCATCAGCCCCCAGCTAAGCTGCAGCAGCTCCTTCATGTTGACCTACTCCTCCAGTCTTTTTTACCACGAAAAAGGCAAATCCTCCTTGCTGGATCCAGAGGATGCTCTAATGGGGCTGCCTGGCAGCTGGGAAAGCAATCTGACAAGGAAAAGTACAGACAGACACAAGAGTCAGTGGATGAGCAGGGGATGACACGCTGGCCCCAAGGGTCACAGCCCTGCAGCTACCCTGGCAAGCAGGGATAAGCCAACCAAGGACATGGGTATGAAGTCCCTACACCCCACTACAAACCCAAAAAGCCCCATTGCAATGCACAGCTTTGGAGGTTTTTTTATTTCCTTCCTTCTAGTGGCAGAGATGCTCAGTGCTGCTCCCTGCAACTCATCCGACGGAGAGAAGAGGGGTACGGGGAAGCCTGTGCACAAGGGGTACTCCAGGTAATTCCTTAAGTCTCTATCCCGGAGTGAAGTTATCCACAAAAGACATCTCTGCTTGCTCAGATAATGCTCTTTTCTCCCATAAAGCAAGAAGAAAGCTCGACTTGACAGGAACAGCAATTTGCACGTGATGGTTAAGGACACCACCATGGCCATCTGCATTACAGCATTTCCCTTTTCTGTTCTGAACAAGACACCAGCCTTTGATTTGCCTTGTTGCTGCCCCTTAATCTAATCTCATTCAGGTTGTTGAGCTGCCAGTCAATGTGCTGTAATGTTGCTGTGAAAATTTCAATCAATAGCTCTTTCTTTCGAGTGGGGAATCGTGATCTAGAAGCCTGACTGCAAAGAGCCACGGTTTCGAGATTAGCCATCAAGCGGGAGACAGGGATATCACAGCTCGCTGTCCTGCGGCAGTCTCCAAGCAGGAAATCAAAGCAGCAGCTTTGGCATCTTCGAGAACACAAGACTTGGGTTCAGGGGCACAAGGGAATGAAGGATGCCCAAGTCACCCACCAGCTAGGCTAAGGGACAGCCGGAGCCAGTTCTGCTCTCAGATCTACACGTGCAGGTCACCCTGACACCCGACCGCATCTCAGATTTTATCTCCAAAATTATTCAGTCCTCTCTTCTTCCCATCAATAAACTGCCAGGCAGCCTAAGGCAGCAGCAAAGGGCAAAACTTCAACCGAGGCAACAAAACAGCACCAATGGAGGCAGCCGCTGGGGGCAAGGGAGGAGCTGGAGCACACCTCGCCTGCCACGGTGCTGCTCCCATCAGGCAGGCTCAGCATCACGGTCTTGAAGAGTCTGAAGAGCCCTTGCTGAAACGCCTGATCCAGCAGGTTCCCGGGACCTGCCTCCTTGAACACCTCCAGGATAGCAGCAGCTATCCTGAGAAGCCAAGACGCTCACCATGGGGTAACTCCATGCTGGGGAGTCAGCAGAGGGGCTATGGAACAGCAGAGGCCATCTTTACTGCAGGAAAAGAAACCATCCCTGAACCACCTCATATTACCATTCTAGTTATTGATGAGCACAATATTTGCAGAGATCGCCGGGAAGCAGGATGGGATTTATTGCCCAGTCCCATAAGTTAGGGCACTGAGGCAATGGAGAGGCAGATACACCCCTGCAAGCCCCCTGGGTGCACTGCAAGCTGCCCAGGGGAGGGAGGGAAGGCATCACACCCCGACGGCAGTACCTAAACAGAGCTCTGCAGGTCAGTCTTGGGTACAAGCATGCAAACCCCATCATTTATACACCAGTGCCACCCATCCGAGGTGGCTTGCTCTCTGCAGAGATAGAAAGCAGGTTTTTGTTGTGGAGCCAAAGAAAGCTGCCCTGGGAATCCCCCACTTTGAGGTTACATTTATGCTCCTGGGCACAGAAACTGGAGTGCAACAGCTGCAAAAGCAGCAGGAGGGAAATTCAGCCTGGGTTAACCAGCCCCAGAACTCCAACCCACCACAGACAAGCACAAACCCCCTCCAAACCCTGTTTTCCTGCCCTGATCCCCCCTCCAGTGGGGAGCACATCCCCCCCAGCCTCAGCACCCGAGCCCTTCCCGGCTGCATCAGCCCCGCTCCCCCTGCCAGGGAAGCAGCCAAGCTCTCCTCCTGCTACGCAGCTTGTCACACTAGGCAGCCTCCATGAATTAAATAACCTTCTTCTGCAGCTAGTCTCCAGAGATGCTCTGCAATGCTACGGAGTCCACAGACTCCGTGGCTACACCACCCTTACAAGCATATTTTTGGGCAACAACCCAGCTCGTGTGACCCCCCGTAAGTGTGAAACTCGCCTCACCATGAGCAGTTGGAGAACAGACCTCGCACCCTAGTCTCTATCATTAACAGGAGGTTGAGGCAACGGAGATGCAGATGGAACAGGGAAACCACAGGGCCACCCATGCCCTTTCAGGAGCAAAGGGTCACAGGGTTCCCTTCATCTCCTAGAGCTCCAAAAGCATGACTCTCCGAGCTAAATACCTTCCACAAAACAAAGGGACAACTTGTAAAAATGACCCAGACTCATTTCTGCTCAAACATCTATACAAACTCTCTATTTTACTGAGGGGTACCCCAGCTAAAACCACCCCCAGAACCAGGCTCCTCTTACCGCATTGTGATGGAATATCTTGCTTTCTCTCTCGGAGAGCGATACGGAAATGTTGTGCATAAAAATCAAGTCACGGGCTGTTATGGACCAGTCATTTTTGTTGGGAAATAGCCTCACAGATACTTACCATCTCTGCCCAGAAGGATGCAGGGATGACAGTCTGATTGCAGAGGTGGAGAGTTCGGGAAGCATCTTGCAGAACTTGGACACTGCCGAAATTTATCTTATTTGGATGCACGTAGACAACTGGTCCTTCTCCAATGCTCACTAGATGGATTTTCTGCTCCAGGAAGCAGGTAGGAAAGATCAGAAAGAACAAGGGAAGTTTAAAAAGATTAGACAGCTCTAAGGGTACTCCTACACTGAGGGATAATTAGGGTGGTTTGAAGTTTTCAGTGTTGCAAGACTGAAACAGAAAGCCTGGAGCAAGTGTGGGATCTGGAGGGATCCCATCTGAAAGCCACAAGCTCCCGTTATCAGGGGATAAAGAAACCCAGTTTCCCATGCTTGCTCTTTCACACCTCCTCCACACTGTTAGCTCTCCTTCCGCTACCCTGTGCCTGCTCACTCTTGCCCCAAACCACCTTCCCTAACTCCTGCTACTGCACAGTCCCACTTGGAGAGTGACTTTGTTAACATTCCCAAAGTGACACTGATGAAAACCAGCCCAAGTCAGAAGCAAAGCAGGCTCTTCAGAGTACGGATCACAGAATCACTGAGGTTAGAAAAGACCTGTAAGATCATCAAGTCCAACCATCAACCCAACCCCACCATGCCCACTAAACCATGTCCCACAGTGCCACATCTACACCTTCCTTGAACACCTCCAGCAATGGTGACTCCACCACCTCCCTGGGCAGCCTCTTCCAGTGCGTCACCACTCTCTCAGGAAAGACATTTTTCCTAATATCCAGCCTGAACCTCCCCTGGCGCAACTTGAGGCCATTTCCTCTTGTCTTGTCACTTGGGAGAAGAGACCAACACCCACCTCCCCACAACCCCCTTTCAGGTCGTTGGAGAGAGCGATGAGGTCTCCCCTCAGCCCCCTCTTCTCCAGACTGAACAACCCCAGCTCCCTCAGCTGCTCCTCATCAGACTTGTGCTCCAGACCCCTCACCAGCTCCGTCACCCTTCTCTGGACACGCTCCAGCACCTCAATGTCCTTCTTATAGTGAGGGGCCCAAAACTGAACACAGCATTCGAGGTGCGGCCTCACCAGCGCCGAGTACAGGGACACGATCCCCTCCCTGCTCCTGCTGGGCACACCATTTCTGATACAGGCCAGGATGCTGTTGGCCTTCTTGGCCACCTGGGCACACTGCTGGCTCATATTCAGCCGGCTGTCAACCAACACCCCCAGGTCCTTTTCTGCGGGGCAGCTTTCCAGCTACTCGTCCCCAAGCCTGGAGCGTTGCATGGGGTTGTTGTGACCCAGGTGCAGGACCCGGCACTTGGCCTTGTTGAACCTCATACAATTGGCCTCAGCCCATCGATCAAGCCTGTCCAAAAGTATCATGCAAGTTAGTTGCCTCTGACTTGTGCTTATGTGTATTCCTGGTATTATATGAATAACAGACATTAATTATTAATTACATCATTCAAGCAGTATTTTTTCTTTTGACAGTCTGAGACCCCAAAGTTTTCTTCTTGCAGAGCTGGCACAGACTATTGGAGGAGGAATACGGATCTCTTTGCTAAACCACCTTCTCACATCATTAAAAATGGGAATTTCTCCAGTCTGGCTGGATTTCATCGGTTCCAAACACCCCAACTCTTAAACAGCATCTGAACGCATAAAACTCCCAACACTGACAAGCTGCTGTACGATTCACTGGAGGGCACGGAGTATGATTTAACCACAAAAGAAACCAGACTGATGTAAAACCTTTAATAATGTCTGACTCAAGGAAATGGCATTGGCAGCTGTCAGGATCGCTAGTCCAACTCAGCCAGAAGGAACAGCATCCAGAAACGCTCATCCCTTGACAGAACACTACTGCGTGCAACTAAGAGCCAAAAATCACATACCAAGGCTGGTACCTCAAAAATAAGGGACCTGAAGCTACACATGATGCTGGACCTTTTATCCCTCCGGGAGAAGGGAGGGACGGAGACCTGCAGTCTGGGTGATGCTGCCCAAAGCTCCCAGGAAGAAGGAGCTGGAGGGAAGAGCTGTGCCTTGCCAGCTGGCCTTGCTTCCACGTGACAGCAGGGCATAAGCAACAAAGGCAGAGCAGAACCCTTTGGAGATGGGCAGAGTAACATCTGGGGGATGCCCAGGCTATCTGGCTTCAATTAGAGTGTCTGCTAACACCACATATCCTCGCCAAGGAACGGGCTTTTAAAAAAATACGACCCCTTCATCTACAGTTGTCTTAAAAGGGATGAGAAAAAAAACCCGTTCAACAGTGTTACAGACAACATGGCACACGGGGAAAGGCAGTAAAAGGAGACAGCAACTTTGCCATCAGTCATATTGCCACACTCTTGGCTTTGTCGATGGGTATGTAATGTCACATCTGATCATTTAGGAATGAAGAGCGTCCGTCCCTGGCAGACAGCCACGGTTTGAGTGACTGCTTCATTCTGATAGAAACCAGCTGCCAAATGCCCTGCGCGTGGCACACGAGGCTGCCTTGCCACCGTGACCCCAGGGCTGGGGTTTTACCAGCTCCTTAACGCAGGACATCACCTCCAGTGATGGTGACTCCAACCAAAAAAAAATAAGGTGTTCAAGGAACATGTGGACGTGGCATTGCGGGACATGGTTTAGTGGGCATGGTGGGGTTGGGTTGATGGTTGGACTTGATGATCTTTCAGGTCTTTTCCAACCTCAGTGATTCTGGGAGATTACATGCACCAAATGGAAGCTGGCATGCAGTCACTGACAAAGAAACTACCAGGCAACAGACCCGTGGAGGGACCCTACACAACCTGGATGAAAGATCTGTATGATATTTCACCTAAAGACTCGGTATCAATACCAAACGGCCTAACCTAAGATAACAAGAGCAAGCTTAAATTTTGCTTTATTGGAATACATTGCAGCGATTCCCCTGAGGTCAGATTCGCATGATATGATCTAGACGGGCAGGATTTGCCACCAGTGCAGGGTGTGTAACAAGATGGTTAGCTGTTCTGCTAGCTCGGAAAGCTCTGGACCAAGGAATGACTGAAACAACACCTAAACTATAGGGCAGTCCTATAGAAAATGCAAAGAACCTCACCTAACGGCCAGAAACTCAGGTCTGTGCTGCCAACATACCCAGCAAGGTTCCTAACAGCACTCGCTGGGCGCTAGAAGCAACCGAGCATAAACGCTGCACGTTCAAGTTCAACTTCATGGGTGCACGCACACGCTCAAGCTCATGCTGGTCATTTCTTTAGGGACAGCTAGGATTCTCCAGCTGAAATGCTCGCCCTTTGGGCCAAAAATTGACATATTCCTCTCCCAACAAAAACAATTAAGGTAAAGTTTGAAACTATACATGGTTTAGCCCAAGGGTAAAAGCTTTGCAAGAACACTGTAGGTTAAACAAGCTAACAGTTAAACAGCCAGGTTATTCTAGGGGGGAGAAACCCTCCTTTTTAAGGGAAGCATGCCTTCTATTTACGAGCAATTGTTTTGTCAAACTTCACACTTCCCTGCCAAGCCTGCATTGCCCAGCCTTCCTCTTGACTGGTTTACATGGCATATCCACAACAGCCTGGGTTGAGAGGTTCAGTGGCATCCAGGGGCTTCAGCAGCATCATTTCCATTCCTTTTAATGAAAGTTTAAATCCCTAAACTACCTTCAAAATGTCAGCCTTCCTTTCTGTTACAGAAAGCTTCAGGTTCCCAGCAATCATCTGACATTCTCTTTCATGCTCAGAGAGACGACAAGACATTTTAAAACAGCTGCTTCAAAAGTTAATACCATTTTCAATTAAAGGTTAATTAACTAAATTTGCTGTAGATTTCAGCTAGATGAAGCCAGGACACTACACACAATGTTCTCTTGCCTACATTTTGTTGCTGCTGCTGTCGCATATGCCTGAATGCAAACATCTTTTAGGAGGCTTTAATCGAGGAATGCTTTGCCTCATCCATTTCCAAGCTTGGTAGAAATAATTCCCTGTGCTCCAGATGCAAATGGTGCTGAGACTCACGTGTCTGTGGCTGGGACTTTTGGCAAAGAGATTTGATGGATATTTCTCAGACACGATGGGCCTGACTTCAGAAAAGCTGAAATCCAGCTTTGCACAAAACATCACTTCAGCATGGTTTCTTACAGGCTCGCTTTAGCAGGATGCGGGGAGGTCCCTGTGCGCTCCTGAACTACAGTCCTAATGACACAGCAGTTGCTGCTCATCTAATATCACAGCAGAGTGTGAGACCCAGGGATTGGGCTGGGTTTCAGACTGGGCTTGTTATCCCATCTCACATATCCGTAATGAAACGCGGTGTCAGACACTTAGATTACCACCTAAGAGAATACCATCCTTCCTCTTCTCTAGGCATTAGCCGTTGCTCATGCCATGAATCCCATCTTTCCTTGTCCACACCAGCCATATATTACAAGTTCTTGTTTTCCCAGGAAGAATCCCTGTACACTTTACGCCCCACCAAGACGAGTCGCGCAAAGGCACGCATCTCCCCTAGCACTCACCAGTGGGGATCCTTTGCTCCCAAAGACCGCGACGTGAGCAACTGTTTCCTTCTCTCCCATCACCTGGGCTTCCAGCATAACCGGGACCTCCACCAAGCTGTGAGGCTGGATAATCCCACACGGCACAGGGCTGGAGTACCACACAGGAGCATCCTTCTTGTGTTCCTGTAAGGCACAGAATCAAACCCAACATTAAAGCTTCCTCAAAGGTCACTCTGAACTCCTTGACATCTACCACAATGATAATTCCCACATATTTTTAAAAAAATCCCTAGGAGAAAGCAGAAAGGCACAAAAACAGATGCAAGACTAGTATGAGCTTAGCGTCCTGAGGGGGTCCAAGAGCTGCTGCAGGCACAAACACCCGCTCCTGTGCTGGCAGCCTCCTTGCAGCCGCCTTTCGTGACCCTCTAAGTCCTCCTATGTGAACGCAACCCAAAGACTAGACTATAAACTGTTTCCTAAAGTTTATATTCAGGCACGTTCCTATTTAACTGCTTCCTAAAGTTTCTATTCGGGCAGGTTCCTGTTCTCAGCAAACCTTTAGGTTTGAATATAAACCAGCAAGGTCTTAGCCAAAACTCTTTTTTTTCCCTAATAAACCCCTCGATAACATTTGAGGGCAGGAGGCAGATGCGATGACAAACCTGAGGAAGAACCATGTAGCAGCCTGGAAGATTGCTGTCGTTCGCAAGGCTCAGTATCTGCCGGTAAGGGAATTTCAGAAAGCACCGTCCAAATGTCATGACTGGGTTGAGCACTCGCAGCTGAGGAACTATGCATCTAGGCAGAGAGATGACCAAAAGGGAATCAGAGATCCTGAGAGAATGTACAATTTCTTTACTCCCCAAATAGCACGAAATAGACCATAGCACGTGTCACTGCCAAATGGATGTTTAATACCCCTACAGCAATAAATTGCCTTTAATTTCTTTTTATACAACAACCTCTTGTAAAAGGAGGAGCAAACCCTGAGTCTCAGCATTGTAGGGGCTGCCAAGTGCCCAGGCAGAGCACCGCGCCCTGTCCCAGAGCTGTCTGATGGGCACCTTCGCCCCAGGAGGCTTGCGAAGACACCTTGCAGCCTCCTGACGCTCCCAGCAAGGCATGAGCCCCAGGGGAGCCTTCCCACCCATGACCAGGGCTCACCAAGCCTCAGGGAACACAAGACCCCAGTATCTCAGTAAAAATGACTCCTCTCCCATACCACTCTTGCCCTGCCTGAAAACTCAGCCATTTACCCCAGCAACAGAGGGCACAAGCCACCACCTGCCCCACGCAGCAGGTGGTCACCCTTTCCCCATGTCTGTAGCTACCTTGCTCCGCAACCCCCACGGCGCCATACACTCTCTGCTCCCATTTGCACTCATTTTACAGAACTGCAGCCCAGGCACTGACTGGACAACTCTGCCACTTGCAATGAAACTGACACCCACTGCAGCACAACAGCATCAAATCCGGCTGCAGCAAGAAAAACTTTTGGCATAAGTCCGGGAACATTAATGCTCCAAAGAACCAGAGGAAAGAAGGGAAACCTGAGCTCCCAGAATCACTGAGGTTAGAAAAGACCTGTAAGATCATCAAGTCCAACCATCAACCCAACACCACCATGCCCACTAAACCATGTCCCACAGTGCCACATCTACACCTTCCTTGAACACCTCCAGCAATGGTGACTCCACCACCTCCCTGGGCAGCCTCTTCCAATGCTTCACCACTCTCCCAGGAAAGAAATTTTACCTAATATCCAGCCTGAACCTCCCCTGGCGCAACTTGAGGCCATTTCCTCTTGTCCTGTCACTTGGGAGAAGAGACCAACACCCACCTCACCACAACCCCCTTTCAGTCGTTGGAGAGAGCGATGAGGTCTCCCCTCAGCCCCCTCTTCTCCAGACTGAACAACCCCAGCTCCCTCAGCTGCTCCTCATCAGACTTGTGCTCCAGACCCCTCACCAGCTCCGTCACCCTTCTCTGGACACGCTCCAGCACCTCAATGTCCTTCTGATAGTGAGGGGCCCAAAACTGAACACAGCATTCGAGGTGCGGCCTCACCAGCGCCGAGTACAGGGGCACGATCACCTTCCTACTCCTGCTGGGCACACCATTTCTGATACAGGCCAGGATGCCGTTGGCCTTCTTGGCCACCTGGGCACACTGCTGGCTCATATTCAGCCGGCTGTCAACCAACACCCCCAGGTCCTTTTCTGCGGGGCAGCTTTCCAGCCACTCGTCCCCAACCCTGGAGCGTTGCATGGGGTTGTTGTGACCCAAGTGCAGGACCCGGCACTTGGCCTTGTTGAACCTCATACAATTGGCCTCGGCCCATCCATCCAGCCTGTCCAGATCCCTCTGCAGAGCCTTCCTACCCTCCAGCAGATCAACACTCCTGCCCAACTTGGTGTCGTCTGCAAACTTACTGAGGGAGCACTCGATCCCCTCATCCAGATCATTAATAAAGATATTAAACAAGACCAGCCCCAAAACTGAGCCCTGGGGGACTCCGCTTGTGACCAGCCACCAACTGGATTTCACTCCATTCACCACGACTCTCTGGGCTCGGTCGATACCTGGCTGTGAGAGGCAATGCCAACACCTCCTTGCCAACACCATCCACGTCCACCACCAGCGCCAGCTCATATCTCTTCACAGTGTTGGAACACAGGGTGACCTGGCGGAAGAGAAGACCATCAAATACTGCATCGCTCCCAAAAGCCATTGTCCATGTGTGGTGTCCTCCAGTTCTGCTTCCACAGGAAGGAAAGAGAGGATTTTGCTCTAATTCTTCTGCTGGTCCATGTACAGAGCACAGGCTCTGCAAGTAATAAAAGTCTTCTGACAACGTCTGCTTTGTTAAATACACCGTGCAGTTATCAGGGTATATACAAGGTAAATTAAAGCACAATTAGACTAATGCTCTACTCACCACTGTATTAAAATTAAGGGACCAATTTGTAATCTTGACTACAATAGCATAAATCCAGAGGAAATCTGCTGACTTGAACGGAATGAGTACAGCTTTATGGGGGGAAGGTGAGAGCAAAACGTGGCCCAGCAGATGCTGTGCAGTTCACGGCTGCCAGAGCTTTTTCAGTCCCCATTGGAGATCGCTGCAGTGAATACAGCTCCTTCTACTCAACAGGACAGGAGAAATAAGACCGGGAAGAAAGGCAAACTGCTTTATACAATGACATCTCTCTTTTTAACAGCCACCTTCTGTTCTCATTCTTCCTCTGCCCACTTTAAATCAAAGAAATCGCTCTAAGCAGCTCTCAAAAACACAGGAGTGGCTTCTGTACTTGACTATATGGTACCAGACCTTCTGCTTGGGATTCTGGAAACAAAACAGTGCTCCTTCTGAAACGTCCCAGAGTAACCCAGCCAACAAAAGCCTAACACTAATGCATATATCTTACTCGCATTATGCTGGCAGCACTAAAGCCCTCTCATACATCAGTGAAGCTTCAGCTCCACCTGCTAAAGCACGTATGGCCGGACTCTTCCCATACCTCGATATCCATGATGCCCTGGGAGTGGATGGTCCCTCTGCACGGTGTTATGGTAAATTCAGTTGGCTTGACGTAACCCTGGGCTCCCCTTCTCCAGGATGGGGGAGCATTGTCCGACATTTGAACAAAACTGCTAACGCTGGGCTCTCCTGAGCCGTCCCCAGGAATGCGAAGGGTGAAAGTCATGGGCACCAAGGAGGTGTTAGTGAGGCGACACGACAAGGTGCGAGGGAAGCCTAGGAAAAAAACACAAATATGAATTTATGCGCCAATTATCCCATGATTCCTGGTGTGAATATTCTGTTATGATAAAACTGCACCTGGAGTTTAGCTCTTCTCAATCTGAATTAGAGCTAATTGACAAGCTAAGCAAGGAATTAGTCGTCACTTAAGCTCCCTTTTATGCTGATCAGAGATTGCTTCCTCGGCAATGGCCACTCTTAATGATGCCGAACACCAGAATTTCGTCTCTCTAACTGAGGACTGTTCTCACATGCCCCTAAAGCAGCACCAATTATTTCTCACTTACGAGCGTGCATCCAGACAGACCATTGATTCGGAAAATTCAGTCCATAAAATTCCCTGTTAACTTTGCGAACACTCCCACAGTTTTCAATATATAAAAGCAGTGTATTGTCATCGAGGAGAAGCTCCAGTAAGAGAAAGGGTGGATGCAGTGGGATACCACAGCACGATGCAAAGCACTCTAATGCAGTTTCTCTAGGCAGCATCCTTAAGGCATCTCCTCTTTTGGGGTAACCAGACTCGGCTCGTGACAACTTGCAGCCCACTTCACAGGAGGCAAGCCTGATGCTTGCTTAGAAAATTAGCAGGAACCATGTCTCACCTTACCTAACAAACGGGGACATCACATCCATGCTGCACACTGGCTTTGGTTACTGCCCGCAAAGGTTTACATCACTTTAGCTTGGATACTTGCTTTCCATAATGGAAAAGCAGTGATACAACCACACCTGGTGGGAATGTGCTGCAAAGACAGGACATCAGCCCACAACCTGCTCCGGAGTGGACATCGGGCTTGGCTGGCCACCTCTGTGAGAAGGAGACATCTCCCATGGCCTGCTTACCAAGCGTTACTGGAATACGGGTGGGGAGGAAAACCATCTGCAGACACAGCGGATCGTTCATCCGTGCCCACCAACAGTGACCACTGCCCACCTCCAGCAACTACTCCAGCAAACAAAAAGGACAAACACAGACTTCACAATCCCAAAGGAGACCGAAGTCTCCAGGGGCAGACAACAGCCAGCAGCAGAGCTAAAAGAAGCAAAAATACAGTAGCTGCCTTCAGCTCAAAAGGCCTTATTAACGAAATCAGATTAAAAGGATGAATCTCCTATTACATAACCAGATTTCCGCCTGGTGCGTTTCTTGTTTTATTTATTCAAAAGGAAATAAAGAAGTGGCAGAGTGGTGATGTAGGGAGGGGAGGAAGCAGCTCAGGGAAGGCAATGAGTTTTCTTAGAAAGTCCATGAACAGCATGAAAACACAGAGGCATCCTGGGTGCAGAATGATAATGGCCCTTCAATCAATCCACAATTGATTTCACATTTCAACTTCAGAGCATCTCAGTAAAAAGCCTTTTGTGAGACGGAGATAGAGAACCAGAATCTGCATTTCAATGGAGACGCTCTGGATGCTCAGCCACCGGATCCATCAGCAGAGCTGGGCTTTTGGCAGGGAAGGAGGAGCCCAGATCTCGGAGGACATCAGTGCCCCATGCCGAGCTATTGCTTGGGCATATTACCTGGGAGGTGAGAACGAGGTGCCCTCACAGCACTAATTAACATCTCACACTGAAGGTCAGGTGGGAAATGGTGTCCTTGCCTTGCAACACGCACATTGACCCAGAGCAGCTACAGGCTAGGACGTGGCTTCAACTCCCTTCTCCTGCAGTCCCATCCCCTGGGACCTTCTGGCACAAGGATTTTCACAGCCATTCTGCTGCCAAGCATTGGGAGCTTGGGGCTGAACAGACTATGAGGGACATCAGAAAATACTGACTTTCTGTTCCTTTGGTCCTATCTGATCTCATGATGGCACAATACTGCCTAAGCAGCCAGCAGCCCTGGTTTTAACACATGGAAGGCTGCTATGGAGGAACACAAGTGACATGCTCTTATGTGAAGTGCTCTGTTTTGGTAACGCACAGACCTCTCAACCTATGCTCCAAGCCCAGGGCACACTCACCGAAGGAGACGTCACCAAAGCAGAGGGAAGGTACACTGAAATGAAAAGTCGGTCCGATGACACAGCCCCTGTGAGAACAAAGACAGGCAGAGAAGGCGTTGGTTTGGTTAAAGAGAAATGCAAAGTGTTCAGCTTTCGTTACCGCCCAGAGGGATAAATGCTGGTCTCAGAACCACAGCAGGTTTCAAATCAACCCGTCGCCCTTCTGCTCAGCACGGCATCCATGTGGGCAGGAGACAGGCAAAGCAAAGTGGTCAGCAGCTGATAGCTGCTGATGTGCCTTAGGGCACCATGTCAGGCAGGGTATGCCCCCAAGTTGCTGCTGGCCTGATGAAGGACCCTGAACAAGTGATGGCTCCGTGCCTCAGTTTCCCCATCTGTAACGTGATGACACAGAGGTCTCCACGCAAAAGTGGACCCATTGTACTAACTTTTCCAGCTGCAGGTTCTCTGCTTTGGTATTTCTTTGCTGGAACTGGTATTCCCATGGAGTATATGAACATCTTGTCCTCAGAGCATCTTGATCCACACAATCATTAGGCATGCAGGATTTGGAGGCATGAAGCCAGGGGAGCTCCCAGACACCCACTGGCCACAACAACAGCAGCAACAGTTCTACACAGCGGACAGCTGAATCTTGGGGGAAAGGATCAGCTTGTCACCAGTGCACCAGCTGACACATCCAAGAGCAACACACGTCTCCAACCACCGAACATGGATGTCCTGAAGCCATCATACCCATCCTTACATTCAGCAGCCAGGCTCCAAACTCCAAAAACTCACCAAAATCCACCAAAATCAGCACTTGGAGCTGCACAACATTCATTAATTTATTTCATGGCTGATGCCAATCAATGCCAGCTCTGCCTCTTAGTTAAAAGTCAAGGACCACAGTGAACGCTGCCTTCTAGTTTTAATCACAGGACTGCCACTGGCTCTGTTTGGCACATCAACAGACCCCAGCATCCCGCAGGAGGGACCTGCGTTCATCCGTGGTGTCTCATTTCCAGCATCCCTTTCTAAGCACCAAAGAAACAAGCATTCAGGACCTTGTAAGGTTGGGTTCCAAGTAAGGAAGAATCACCTACGGTTTGGGCATCTTCTGATTGCATAGTCAAAAAGCACTCAAAAACTGACTTTCAGGAGTTTCAATCCAACACTAATTCGCAGTTCTTGGAGCTGAAGCAGTTCCTGAGACTAAGTCAGGGAGCAAATCCCTGCTGCTGATGAAGTTCCCTCTCCAAGGACCTCACATAATCAGACCTAACCTCCCAAGCCCTAACAGCTTATTTTGGACGGAGCAAAGGGAGCAGGCATGTTTTCCGTCACAGCACTTGCCAGGAGACAATGGAAAACTACCTCCAAACCAACCATGACTGGGGATCACGCTGGGAAACTGCCAAGGATGAGCCTTGCCAGGCAAGCGGAGAAATGACTGCCATTTCTGCTGAGTGCGCTGTATCTGGGCTCAAGTGAGTTAACCTGAATGACTGCCAGAAGGCTCGGGAAAGGAGCCAACCCGGAGCCCTGTGCACCACAGCTGATAACAGTACAGCTTGTGAGAAAATGGGGGGAAAGGCAGTGGTTTTGGCAACCACCGTGTTTTACAGTAGCATTAAATAATGCACTTGCGAAGGGAGATCAGGGTCCTTGCAGAGCACGAAGGATAACACAAGGTGGGAGAGGAACCACTTCAACACTCATCCCCATTCCTTCCTTTGCAGCCCAGTGTCCCACCAGCCAGCTCACCTCCGTTCAAAAGAACTGGGAGTTTTTCTCCATGGAGGACTAAATCCAGTGCTTAAAACCTCCTGATGAGGGAGGCTCAGCTTGACCTGGTGGGTGGACATCTCAAAAGCTTTTGAAAAGCAAACAGCTTGACTTGTGGGGCTGGAGAATGAGAGATAAGGACTGGATAGGGATCCTTGAAACAAAGGCAAGGCAGAAATCAAGGAGGCAGATGACATGTCAGAAGAGTGGACTGCAATGGGAATTACTGCTGAGGGATAGGTGTACGGGAGCAGGTGGGCATGCTGGGGTACCCTCAGATGGGCTGCACAGGAGCCACCAGCCAGCAAGGAGGAATACAAGGATGGGGAAGAAATAAATAAAAAAGGACCAGCAATCCTCTTTCACTGAGACGGACGTGGTTTAGTGGGCTTGGTGGTGTTGGGTTGATGATCTTACAGGTCTTTTCCAACCTTCGTGATTCTGTGATGAGGTCTGCACCAAGCTCAGGGCCGTGCTGGCAGAACGGGGCAGAGCGGCCACAGAGAAGGGGAGGACGTGCTGGGCACCGGGAGCCAGGGCATCAGTGGGGGAAAAAGGACCACTTCATCTGGTTGTGGGGAAGCCAGAAGACAACTATCCTGCTGACAGCTCTTTCCTGCCCCAGGAGCAAGGCCATTGCAGGGCAGAGGCAGTGGGCACTACCCAAGAAAAACTGTATTCTACCTGTGATAAGCACATCTTTACAAGCGAAACCTGCCCTTGGCTCAAGGAGAAAGCTGCTTATGCTATAACATCCCATGACCAATTTGGGGGAGGGACAGAAGAGAATAAATTATTTGATTGTGAAATGTTCCCTCTTGATTTCCAAAACAAGCAGCACTTTCCCTCCAAACACAAAGCCAACATAATTGTTTCTCTACTGAGGTCAACAGACCTACTCACCACTCTTCTCTTGCAAAGTAATAACCTTGTTGTTCTTTTTTTATCCATTTCCCTTACCTTACTGGTAAAATCAACTGCAGACTCCTTTTGTTTCTTTACTACCTTGATCTAATGCCTCCCCACAGCAGCCGCCCGGGAGGCTGGCTGCCGAGCAGGCACAGCCAGCCCCAAAGCTCCAGAGCACCCAGCATCAGCTTCCCTGCCTACACCACGTTATCCCGCCAGCCCATGGTTAAGACTAGCTGGGACGAGTTCGCATGCTGCTGTGCTCCTGTGAAGCGAGCTTGGCCTCTCCTGTCATCAGCTTTTTTTTTTTCCCCCTTCTCCCCTTTCCTCGGTGAGGATTATCTTTTCCAAAGGCAGCAGCCCATGGGATGACGCCCAAGTCCTTGTGACAGTACTTGCTGCAGAGCTTCCCGTCTCCCGCATCAGCACTTTTCCGGCTGCAGAAAGAAGGTACTGTAGCACTTGCTGCACAAGAGCCGGGAGGACAGCTTGTCCCAGTGCATTAGCATGAGAAACTATGTTGATGCTGCTGCTGCTACCCATTTTGTATGGCTTATTAACAGAGGATTTTAAAAACACTGCTTCTGGCTGCAGAATCACCCAGGCTGGCCCCTCTCCAAAGCCCTCCTGGCCTTGCTGGGTGTTCGGTGGGACATCCCAGACCATCTACTGCCCAAAGCTGATACCATCACACTGTCTGCCATGGCCCAAGGGCGAATGAGCTACCTGTAGCAAGGAGTCACTTCAGCTCCTGGGTACCCACACAGGGCAGCAGGCATCTCCACACCTTTCCTGTCAAACTTTTTTCCAGCATGGGTAGCCACTTAAAGCCCCAGGGGCCTCACACAGAGATGTCAAAGGGTCACAAAAGGAACCTGCTGCTGCTGAATTTGGTGCAAAAAGTTTCCTGGAAAGTTACAGAGCCACCCTGCCTCAACCATGAAGGCAAAGCTGCTTCCCAGAGGAACCCAAGACTTGGAAAGTTAAACTGGGTATTGAGAGCAGAGGAGGCACGGTCATAGGTGGCCAGCAGCTCAAGGGAGGTGATTCTGCCCCTCGGCTCTGGTGAGACCCCCCCTGCAGCAATGGGTCCAGCTCTGGGGTCCTCAGCACAACAAGGACATGGACCTTTTGGAGCAGGTCCAGAGGAGGTCACGAAGATCATCAGAGGGCTGGAGCACCTCTCCCATGAGGACAGGCTGGGAGAGTTGGGGTTGGTCAGCCTGCAGAAGAGAAGGCTCCGGGGAGACCTTCCAGGACTTAAAGGGGCTTATAAGAAAGATGGGGACAGACTTTTTAGCAGGGCCTGTTGCGACAGGACAAGGGGCAATGGTCTTAAACTAAAAGAGGGCAGATTCAGACTCGATAGAAGGAAGAACTTTTTTACAATGAGCATGGTGAAACACTGGCACAGGTTGCCCAGAGAGGTGGTAGATGCCCCATCCCTGGAAACATTCCAGGTGAGGTTGGAGGGGGCTCTGAGCAGCCTGATCTAGTTGAAGATGTCCCTGCTCCCTGCAGAGGGATTGGACTAGATGAGCTTTAAAAGGTCCCTTCCAACCCAAACCATTCTATGAGTTCCTCTCGTGGACAATTACACTTTCCTGGCTGCTGCAATTGCAAGGTTCAAACTGGAGTCAAGGTGAAAAAGCCTTGGCTCTTAGTGCTAGGTGCTAGGTGCTAGGATCTGAGCCAAGACTAAGACCTTAGACAACCCCTTTTTTCTCTGCTCCATCATAAAATGAGGTAGGGGGGAGCTGATTACCCAGAGAGAGCTACAGATGTGCCCACCAAACTCCTATAACCCTCCTCACCTGATAGTCAAGGTCACAGGCTCAGGGGATCCATTCACACTGAAACTGAACTCTTCAGTGAACGGCCCCAGGATGGTGGAACTGAAGGAGATCTGGATGACCTGCAGCCCATCCGGCAAAATGGTGCCCTCCTGGGGGAGAAAGGTGAAGCAGGAGCCCAGAGCTGTAGCTGGAGGGACCAAGTTGAAGGAAGCATCGATGGCTCCTCTGTTAAACAGGACCGCCTGCAGCAGCAAGAAAGCAAAATGGAAATACATAAGGAATCTTCCTTTCTTAGACAAGGCTGATTTGTTTTCCCGTTAAACAATTAACATCTGTAAAAGGCAGAAGATGCCATGTGCTGCTGCTTGCCAGAAGCCAAAGAAAATGCAACAGGACAAGTTCTGCCTTTGGTTTTTTTCATGCAACGCAGTGATAACTTCATCTAAACAGAGTCACGCTGCGTTTATTCCACTGACACAGAGCAGTCCACTTTGACTTGCAGTGCTCAGCATCACCAAGTTGATTCAGACCCATCCCTAAGAGCAGCGAAGGGCGGTTGCAGCATTACTAGCGGATCATCACACAACTGCTGCTGCTCCAGATGAGCCCGGTCCTGCCAAGGGCAGAACACGTTCAGCTTCCATTGCAGCCAGCAAGTTTATTGCATGTAGAAGACACCTCAGACCAGCACTATAACCAACTAAGTGCTCCCCAACTCTGCTACAGCAGAGAATTTAGGGTTCAATTTAGGTTTCTTTTATTTTTTCTTTAATGCGATACTTTCTTAATCTTTGCTCAAACAGACATGTCAGGAAAGGATGAGCGTGAGGTGCATAGCAGCTCCATCTATTCCAAAGAATTTCTCTTTCCTAAATATTCACAGCCACCACCTAAGATTTTACCATTATTAGAATAAACTGCAAATTTAGAATCAAGCTGTATTTTGTTGAATACTCGAACTACTGCCTCTAACAAGTGACACAATCCCACAGCGTTTGTTGAGATTCAGCTCTTTTCGTGTTGGGCAAGAAACGCCCGCATCTGCCTGTGAGTACCAGCATGCTGTCAGTCACCTACAAACCTACCCAAAGCAAAGCTGTAGAGTTTCTGATTGCTGCAGGGTGAAATCCTGCCATTTCCATGGACTTAGCTATCTGCTTTCAATTTCTTTTCCCTAATTTTTCTCCTTGCAAAACCTGTCAGAAAAACTGAGACAGAAGCATAGAAACATCCCTTGTCTTTCAATTTTGCAGCTGCTCTTGAAAATATGCATGTATTCAAACTCCACAATGGTAACTTGAAAACTACTCTCTCCTCTCATGTGTTTTACACCTTCGTTACAAATTGCACTTAGGGATCCTACGCTGAGCTGGGGTTTACCTCCAGTCTAGCTGCTTAGGAAAGCACTAACAGCATCATCTACTTATCCACATTTTCTCAAGTAATGAAAATAAGAAATTGATAGAGAGAGAATCAATAAAGTAGCAGCATTAAAAATGCACAGAGAGCACAGAATTTTGGTAAGAAAACAACTTAATGTGTCCTTCCCTGCCATAGTCAAGATTTTGAAAGTGTCTGGCATGATGTATTGCCTCATTTTCTACCTCTTTCGCTTGCGCATTTTTTTTTTGCGGAAGACTTGACACCATTGGGGGGAGGCAAATATATAGAAAGTGCTTTGCTTTATTTCCAGAAATGCTTTGCTCTTTATAGTGCCAGAGATGCACCAAGTCTGAAGTGTGGTGAGGCACTGGTCGGCGAGGGGAAGCACTCCCAGTTTCTTTGCTGGGGACAGCTCGGAGCCAGGAGGCTGCACGGCTTCCCTCCGACTCCCAGGAATCGGTAGGATGCACTTAACTGAAAACTCTTCGCAAGGGACTTGAGTTCAAACACAGTAACTTTGTTCCAGCTGCTTTTTAAGAGCCAGAGTACAAAGATGCTTTGCATCTAGGGCTGAAACAAAAGCCTCTGGATACTTATCTTTTTGACCCAGCGGTGCCTGGGTCAAGGGGCTTTTTTGCATGAAGTCTCCCAGCTGACCTCAAATGGAGGTTGCCAAAAAGCAGGCATTAGGGCTTCCTAAACATATATACCTTTCAGACCCCATCAAAAGTATCCAGATTGTGTGAAACCCCCCACATTTGGCTATTATGTCAAATATTCCCTGCTCACAACTGCCTGAGTTGCCAGGAATCCCCCAGGTCCACGAGGCTCAGCGTTGCCCCGGGAGCCGTGAGGATCCAGCCCAACCCCTGCGAACCCCTCCTGCTCACCTCATAGCTGTGGGCCGATCCAACGAAAACCTTCCCGATGTCCAGCTGGTCAAAGTTGAAGTGGAGCCGGGGCCCTATGCCTTCCCCCTTGATGCGCAGGGGCAGCCTGGTCTCTCGGCCTGGGGAGAGATTGCCGTTTCAGTACAGTAATTCCCTCTGTTGTCCTGGATTTTCCAGCCTGCCTCAATGCTAGTCCCTGACTCCGGGATGGATGGGACCTGCTCTAGATGCTCTACGAGAGGATACAGGACCCTTCTCGGCCCTCAGGAGATATGCCCTTGGGCTGGTTTCTAATTGCGCACCAACCCCTTGGATCAGTTTCTAATTTAGCGAACAATTTGCACCCTGAAAAAGCGATGCTGAGTTTAAAACATGATCTCTGAATTTCTTCCCCACGCACTTAGACGAGCTCTGAAATCCATTCAGTGAAGGCACAAAGCTCACGAAACAGAACTGAAGATAAAAATACACCATCTATACTGGAGATGACAGCACAAGAGCCGAGAAGTACGAGCCCAAGCAAGGCGAAGCTCCCTGCTAAGGGCCATACGCACATCCGAGTGCTGCCTCGAGCAAGCAGAGCATCTCAGCCACCGCCTGTGCCCAACATACAGCTCCATACCTGGGAGTGACCCCAAGTCTCACCTCCTGCAGCAGCGCCTGAATAACACAGGGCTTTATGATCTCCAGAGAAGAGAAGCACTCACCTATTCCCACCACGATACCAGAGCTCAGCTTCGTAAAGACACCTTAGCTGAAGCACGCTGAGCAGTTATGGAAAACCAACCTCCTCACTACTGAGATGAAATAAGCCATAAACATACCGCGAATACACACATCCCTTGCTGCAAAGGTAACTGAGACCGCAAGGCTCATAGCTAAACTCCAAGATGCTCGTTCTCATCCATAAGTCTGCTAAGCCGACAAAGTGCAGGGTCTTCCAGTCTGAAGGCTCTTCTGAACCACCGGAGCAGCCCAAAGTGCCTGAATCCTAGCTGGAATTTCAGGTTGGGTCTCCCTGCCTTCCCATTCTACTCTGCATGGAAAGCGAGTAGCACAAGGAGGAAGAGAGTGCCCCAGAAGTTGTGTACAACCCTCACTGTAGCTTTTGTGCAAAAATATTCCTCTTGCCTTCAAGTTCCCCTGCTCACTGCTTAGTAAAGAGTAGGGATTGAAGGTTGCTTTTAGAAAAAAAGTCTTCTGCAGAGCTATTCGAGAACATCCAAACTGACTTTTTATTGGAAAGAGCAGCCCAGGTGTGGCAACACAGCAACTAGATCACAACTTGAAAAAACCCTCCTGGAACAGCCTTTTCAACAATTACTGACTTTTTGATCTCGCAACCATGGGATGAGGATGTTTGATAATGTCCAAAGCCAGAAAGGAAGAGCTAGGGATCTTTTGTTCAGTTCAACATTTTTAGCGTGCATCCAGCCAAAGCCCAGCTGACGCCAATGATAAGAGTTATGTTCCACAGCTCCGGCGCTAACAGAGGGCTCTGTATTTCTATTTCTCAGACACCGTAAAAGAGGCAGTATTGGGTGCTCACTGTCAAAAGAATTCTCCATCTTGCATCACGTGTGGCTTCATTTTAAAAACTCTAGGTCTAAGCCATGAAACCTCTTGGGAAATGGCAAAGATTGACAAGTGACAAGCTTTCGTCCATGACCTTGCTGAGACACACGTCCCATGGCCACTGTGATGGAAAAATCAGTGGCAGTTCTTCCCCTTCTGCAGTAGGTCCTCATCCTCTCCTGAAGGTCCAGGGAAACCATCCTTTCTTCTACCCCTACGCTGAACTTGAAACTCTAGGAAATCCCTGAAATCTTGCTCTTCCTCCGTCCAGGTGAACCTCAGAGTGGGCTTTTCCCAAAGGAGGAGCAGCAAACTAAACTACAGGCAGCATTCAGGAGAGCTGAGAGGAAGAAAGACGAGAGTACATCCTCCTCTTTGCTAGCAGCTGGGGCTTTCAGGAGCATCCAGCCTTTGCCCAAGGCCTGGGTACAGCTGGCCTGTGGCCCTGTGATGCTCCCACCATAACGTGTCCCAGAGCACGCAGACCAAGGGCATGGAGGAGCTACAGCCTCCTCATCCTCAATCCCAAATCCACACCTGGTACGAGAATTTGGATCTCAGGAGGAATAATACCTTGGCACGTCATGCAGGGTGTACAATTTGGCACTGCTGCCTTGCTTTCAAATCAAGAGGGGCGTAGGTGGCCCAACAGCACAGCACTTGGTTGCCAAAGTCCTTAACTTCTGCTGCTTTCTGACACTCAGTTTCTTGTTCACAGAACGTCCCCGTGTTTTGTGACTGGTTTTGAACACGATTCTCATCTGACCACGGCAATAAACAGGTTCACATGATGCAGGACAGATCTCTCACAAGGTAAGGGAGTGATTGTCATTTGGGATTTTGCTTCTCCCTGCAAGAGTGGCTCAGAAAGGGGTTTTGCAAGCTGCAACCTAACACAGTTCTGTGTGCAGACAAACCTAAAAATGAATTTTAGGTGTCTCAGCCCCCCACCATATGCTTCCTTCCAGCACTCACGAGCTCCAGCTTTATTTGCATGAATAACTAAGGAAGTTCATTTTGAGCTTAAATATTTGCCAAGAGCACATTTCAAACCACTTCTTAACTGCCAGCTTTGCAAGTTGCCCAGTGCTGATTAGTTCTGTAAATCCCCTGATCCAGAAGCATCTGCTAAGCAATTTATGGAGGCACCTGCAAAAAAAGTGGAGGCCAGCAAAGCCCCTTTCCAGTGGGGCATGAGATCCAGCTGCACAATTCACAGCGCTGCACTGGGGCAAAGCTTCCAAATATTCCCCGCGAGGGGCAGGCACGCCATCTGCACAGCACGCTCCAAAGGGATGTGTGACTGGCACGCCGATGTACGAGGAAGGCAGTCATGCTTCTCAGAGGAACCAAGAAGCAAGGTTAATTGACTCCCTAGTTAAAGATCGTTGTTTTCCTCTTTAAAGTCTTTTCGCACCCAGGGACCTTGACTCTGGCACAGCTTCCATCCTGACGACACAGTGGAGCAGCTCTGTTTTGTCACGGATGGGGAGTAGGGGCATCATTTAAATGACCTCCTCGACATCCTTTTCCAAGGAGCCAGTGGAAGAGTTAAGCTCTCCGGAGGGCCCGTCAGGGTCTTTCAAAAGCAGGATCCTCTTTCTAAATACAGATCATTTGCCCAGCTCCGTCTCCTGTAACTCCCAGACCAGCTCAAGGCTTGCATGCAAGTAGTTTTCCCATTTCTCTGCAACGAAAAAGCTCTCCTGGCACAACCCCTGGAGATCCCTGCAGCAAAGTGATAGACAGCCCCCCATCACCACAGCAAGAATCCCAGAGCTATGAGCATAGCACTGAGCAAGGAATCCCTTGGGAGCAACTTCTTAAATCAATCCTTGCCTTCCACAGCTCTAACAACTGCAGCTGGTGGGCAGGAAGACAGTTTGCTAACACAAGCCCTCTGTAATTACTGTAGGTGGCATTTGCCAAGTAAACCCTGCGCAATTACTGTATAAATAAAAAGCTGTTTCATGACATTTGTGTCTGTCAGCTTGGAGCGGTAAGGAAAGCAACAAAGCAGCTGGGTTAGTGATTTCAGCACCCTCCAAAACAGGAGCCTGGGTGCTGGAGGGCCACGGCTCTCGCACCTCTTCCATGGGGAAAACCATCATGTTCCCTGGAGGGAAATCTGACAGCCATGTCCCACTCAAAAAACACCTTAAGCAGCACCGTGCAGAGACACAAAGGAAGGACAAGGTAACCTGAACCACGCAGCCTGCTGCAAGCATTCCCTGCCCCGTGCTAGCACAGCAAAGGGATCACCTCTGAAGGGCAAAGATGGTATAACTCGGGTGGGTCAACAATAACTGCTCCCAGAAGAAGACCTGACAGCACTTCTGTAAGACAGGATGAGCAGAAAGCTTGTCTGGCAGACTGCTCGGACTCCAATTTCCAGGGAAGGCATTCACTCTGCTGAGTACAGCAAGGCCTGTGCAACGCTACCCGTATGCACCATAGACTCCGAGCCACGAGGTGACAATTCCCACGCAGGGAGAGAAGCACAGGCTGGCCAGAAGCGGTCCTTTCGCAGACACCCCGTGCTCAGCAGGGCTCAGTCACCTGAGGTCTGGCAGCATCGGAGGAGCGGGAGGTGATCCAGGGTCTGGGAGCACATTTGTAACTCAACTCCTGCTGCCTCAGGAGTCTGATGATGCATCCGTGTAATAAAGACTCATCCGGGAAGGAAACGGTCTATAGGGGCTTAGTGCTCATCCACAAAAGCTGTTCTGCTGTGTCCTTCTTTGGCATTCCCAGGCACCTCACAGCAGAGGAAACGCTGGCAAACCCATGGCATGAAAGCTTATCCCTTCACTGCTTTGGTTGTCTGGGATCAGTGATCCAAGCTCATAGCCAGACATCCCGAGGGCTGGCCGCGGATAGGAGACCACCTGGAAACCGCAGGGACAGCGGGCATGTGCCAGCCCTGCCCTGCTGACCACCCACCCTTCCCAGCAACTACACAAGAACCGAGGGGGCTGGAAGACTAGTTGTGCCTCGCCTTCACCGTGGGTAACAGAAGCAGGAGAAAGGAGCTGTACCTGAGATGTCACAGTAGACCGTCTGTTGATAGACTCTGGCTTCACGCGGTTTAAAGATCACCTTGATTTCAGCCGAAGAATTTGGCCAGACATCCCCCTCCTAAAACAGAAGCAGACAGCAAACCATTTATCTTCCAACGTTACATGTCTTGTTTTCAAGCCCAGCCCTGTAGCCTATATTTAGAGCATCAGTGAGGAGCAAGGAGCAAGCAACACTTGTCAACAAAATTTATAAGAGAGTTTGGAAGCAGCTGCAAAAAACTAAGCCCCTTACCTTTACTGGCACCTGGTAGAAGCATTTTGTTAAATTAGGGCTACAACAAAGCAACCAAACTGGCAATCAAACTCCAGCGAATCAAGCAGGATTTCTTCAAAGGTGCTAGCCAGTCTACGGAAAAAGGACCTCTCTCCTGCAGACCTTCCCGTATATCCCTGTATCACTATGGCTATGTGAACACTTCTGCTCAGATCAGAAGAGATTTAGCAAATCAAATGGATTTTTCCATTCTTAGTTATGAAGGTTCTGCCTCTTCTCCCCTTCACCCGTACATGTATTTAAATATATAACGTACTCCGGTGAGTTGGGGCGCTCAGCAGAACAAGCCCTCCCACCTGTGGATCAATGAAGAACAGACTCCTTGTCTATGGCTGCTTCTGCCCCGTGCCGTCAGCAGTCAGCCAGCACATAGGTTACAAAAGATCTGAGAATGAAATTGAGAGTTGGATGTGACCTGATTACCTCTGCAAGGTGCATGCGCTCCTGGTTCCCTGAACACAGGCTCCAACAATAAGAGATGGGATTTGCTTATAGCTCCACACCTCTTTCAACCAAAAATCAAACAGTTCTTTCCCTTGTCATGCTCAGAGATTGAAGCCTGGGCCATGCCACCAGTGCTTCTGCCAGGGTCTGCCGCTTCCTTGGGGTCTTCTCGCTCTACTTCACCCCCAAAGAGTCCTGGCACTGGTGCCCAGTCCCAGGGAGCCCTGTTGCTCAGTTTTGGAGGCATCCCTGGTTTGTAAAGGCTCTCACTCACTTCTTGCAGCTGCTTTAAACAAAGGCACCACTTACATCCCCTCAACTCCTACCATTACAAGCAGCTCTTCGTGCATTTGTTGACATAAATATAAGCACATCTGACAGCTGTAATAATACTCTACAAGGAATGAAAAATTTAGTTATAGAAGGAGACAAAAAGAACAGAGTTCTTTTTCTATCAGCAAAGTGAGGCTTTGATTCTGCTTGCTGCTGGGGATCCTCAATACTTTGTCCAGAACAGCCGTGAACCGACTGGAGCCTCCGGCGCTCCTGCGGCATAAATATTCAATAACTATAATACTTCCCATCGACTTAGCACTTATAGCTCAAAGGACAGTCCCCACAAAAATTAAAGGGCTGTGACATGGTGAGTTATTGGGCTGCAGCTGCAAATAATTCCCTAATGCACAGCCTGCTCGGAGTCAACAGAACAGAGGGAAGAACAGGCAGAGAGAACAGTTGCGAACACCAACCACCCATCACCACCACAATAATAAGAAAAGGCAAGTCTGAAAGCATAAAGTCACTTGGATTCCTCTCAAAACCTAGAGCAAACACATTTGCCAGACCAAATGTACTTCGTGTTTCCCCCCAGCAAGCGACTGGATGAAGATGAAGCCGCCTTCTATGACGACACGCTTGCTTGAGGAAGCAAGATGGGGACATCAGCCTGCAACCCACAGTCAGCGTGCCAGGTGTCAGAGCCTTTGGGTCCCACAGGGATGCCGCGTGGACTGAGCGCCCACAGAATTATCTCAGATTTGCAGGAATAAAAGCATTCCGGGTGCTCCAAACAACAGAAGCTCTGCTACGTCTGGAGCTTGCCTAAGCTGAGGCACTGAGAAAAACCACTCGGATGATAGATTTCCCTGGCTTGGCTAATTAGAATTGAGTAACTCGGCAGTGCGCATCACCCAGCAGCTCCCTGTGTGTTCAACAGACTGAATTCAGTGGTCTCGCCCTGGGCAGAGCATCCCTGGGGAGGGGGCATGCACTAGGCAGCTGCTGGCATTTGCTTCAAGCCCAACGCCTGTAGCTGAACACAGATCTCAGCTCACCGGCGTTCTACGCTTCTCCTTAAAGGGTGCTGCATGGGCTGAGCTGCCCAGCGGCACCGTCTGATCCTCCAGCTGCTGTGATCCTCTGCCCAGAGAGCTGCAGAGAGCCCTCATTCCTGCACAGCAAACAGTGCCTTGCCAGCACCATCAGCTATGCAAACACTTGCTGCTGCTACGCTGAAGCGGTGGTGATCTTTGACGTCTTCATCTTAGAGAGGGGCAGAAAGCAGGGGAGGATAGCACATCCTGAGCCTTAAAACCAAAACACAGGCAGGCACTAAAAGAGGACTTCAGCAAGGAGTGGGAGTGAAGAGAGCCCAATTTCAGAACAACCACCCACATCACACCAAGGGGAAGTCTCCATTTGCTCCATAGAGCCCCACGGGCCAGACAGCAAAGCCGGGAGAAGGTGTTTGAATGAGACAGGACAGAACCAGAGAGGCTGAGGGTGAAAACTGATGCCAGGATTTGACTGGAGGTCTGCAAGCAGGCTTACGAGGGCTGTGCACAGCCAGACTACCAGGGGCACGCAGCTTAGAGTTTGTGCTGGCTGTCAGACGGACGATGCCTACCGTAAACCGAGCATCCCATTTGCTGGGACGGCGTTACTGCTTTCAAGACTTTGGGACCTATCTCAAAAAGCAGAGTGAGATTTATACCATGTCACCATTTAGTGCGATACTGGCTGCTCTAAAGCAGGAGTTCATACGAACAGGTTCCATACAGCCAAATCATTCCTGGGAAACTCAGACAGCATCCTTCCCTCCACCGAGGCCAGGAAACAAACTTCTCTGAGCCTAACGCAGCAGTATCAGTCTTTCACGTCAACGATCTGACAAAGTACTCTTTTGCTGCTGGCTTCTGCTGGATCGCAAGCTGATGGTACTCGCTGGTATATTTTATGTGCCACAATCAGATATATAGGCCCTGCAGACACTTCAGGCCAGTTTGGTTATTACTCAGAGCTTGACAGAGGCAATACATCTCCCATTAATACAATTCACAAGCAAAAATGAAGCTAAGCAGGAAAGGAAGAGAATTCAAAAGAACCATCGGCCTGATGAATATGTATCTGCTAACAACGGGCACTCTTCTAGCTGAGCGAGTTTAGCTGACTTTGGGATTCGATGAATTCCAATGCCGGCACATCTGTGACAGAAATATAACCGACACGGTGATCTTACCCCATTGTTTTGGAGCACAGTAACAGCAATATATCACGGAGGCAGCGACAGGGACAGAATTGACGGGGCGGGGGACCTAGGAAGGCGGTGCAGAGCCAGAAGGCAGGGACAGGAGTGGGAGACGGTTCAGAAGCAGCCTGTGCTCGATGCTCACGACAGCTCTGCCTTGCTACGAGCTGCACCCACATGACCTGTCCAGCTCTGGTCACTGCCAGTTGAGCTTTGGGTGAACAGGACTAGGATGGCAAACTTACCTGTTCCCCCGCTAAGCTCTGGCAGTCAGACAGGCAGATACTCTGCATGCCTGAGCCCCTAACGTGACTTGCACGGCGACAATCCTGACTGCAGCGGTGAATATACACAGGGAGACATTGTGACTACAGCAGGGAGAAGGGAATAGAAAGAGAACTTCATAAAAAAATTCAGTAAATCTCACTCCCCCATTTTACAACACACCAAAATGGAGGCACAGCAAGGCTTTCACTCACCGCAGAGTCCACCCAGGCTACTGCGGGACTTCCAATGCTCCTCTCAGGGCAGCGAAACCTTCCAGGAGCTCCCCTGGCAGGGCAGCACCGTTAGCCCCAGGCGCTCCACCGAGGTTCCAACATACAGAAGGACTAAGGGCTGAATCCTCAAGGCCTGAATGCCCTCAAGTGTTCAGGAGAGATGTGGGAGTATTCACACTATATAAACTTTCTATTTCTAACTTGGATCATCTACAAGGAGCCTCGGGCTACAAAGCCTACATCCCCTTGAGTGCAGAAGCTGAACTGCCCAGGTTCTCCACCACCCCGGGACACCTGAGGTTTGTGTCAAGGGCAGGCAACGGGGAAACCCCTCCTCCCCAGAGTAACATAAAAACCTTTGATAGTCCTCACGCCACTCCAGTGGTGTACTAGCCCCAGGAGTGCACGACTACACGCTATTTCATAGTCCAGAGAGCAGCCTCTGCACATGCCCTGGGCTCTCTGCAGGCACCGAGCTCCATACCAAGGGCTGCCCCTCAGAGGAATCCCTTCGGGTCTTCGCGGCTTTGGATTAACCTGGTTTGGGACAACAACGCCCACACTTAGCCTGTTCTCAGGGGACACTGCCTCTTGCCACGAAACTGCCTTGTGCAATACCAAGTCCGCTTCAATAGCCTTTCTCTCTCTCTCTCTCTCCACCATAGGACCTGTCTCCATTCAACTCTTGCCCCCACCTAACCCCCGTCCCCCTGCCCCCCGTAGCACACACATCTGTAACAGGCACCAGGTAGCCGGACGCTGGCAGAGCCAGCAGCGATACCCTGCCTCCCGCTGCGTGCCAGGCCTTGCACCCAGCAGGACATCTCAGATCAGCTCCTGCGGAGAAAACCATGCCCACCTCCATCTTTGCAGAAGGTACTTGGAAACCAGCTCGCAGATGAAGGCTGGCAGGGAGCTGGCTACCCCAGCCAGGACTCGCTGTCCAAGGCTCCCTCTGCTTACGGACAAGTGGGCACAGAAGGCAGGAGGGTGATATCGGGGCTTTGCAATCTGCTCCGGCTGCCTGCTGGTCTCCATGTGGGATATGAGACACTGGTCGGGACACAAAGCCCTAGTTGTCCTGGCCTCCTCCCATTCCTGCATCACCGTTGCTGTCGGAAGGGGAACCGGAGCTGGGTCAGTGCTGGCAGGGCATATATCCGACTCTGGAAGTTGATCCTGGCCCAAGATAGCCCAAAGTGAACATCAAAATGGGGAACTGCCACTGCACCAAAAACCACAGCTTCAGCAAGAACCCGGGAGAACACTGCAAGTGCACATCTCCAAACAGCAAGGGAGTGGAAGTGAGTCCCTGCAGGTGTTACTTGGAGTGCCCGAGATCCTGGTGGGATGATTTGCTCAATACCGCGAAGACCACAGTGATGGCTGCAATGCTGCCGGGATCTCTCGGTACACTGTATAATTAACCAGTGCGGGAGGGAGCCTAGAGCTTTGTGCCGATGTCATGTCTTCTTTTACAACCTAAACAGACAAACCCCCCTTGCCGGGGAAGATGCCTTGCCACGCTCCAGGAAGCCATTCAGTGATGCACCAAGATCCTGACAAGGGACACATCTCCATACATCTGAGGGGCTGCTGGATCCCAAAGCACAGTCACATGAGACGCCTCTAAGGCACCAGGAGGAAACAAACCTCCGGACTAGCAATAAAACCCAGCCTTCTGTATGCATCAGCACAGCTCTCTGGAACGATCCTAATGCCGCATCATTACTGGAGCCTTGCGCTCATATCCCCACTCCCAAGCAAACCTGCACCAGCAGTTAATAGATTCAGTCTCTTCGGCTCCCGATGCGAAATCGCCATTCGGCAGGATCCAATGTATTTGGGCGGAAACTTTTGGCAGTACATCCACAGATAGCTTCCCTCTCCTGTCAGTGAAGCTATAAGCCAGATCGTTTGACTCCAAAGGTGGAGAGCAAGAAGAAATAATCAGTTACACTTTCTTCTACTATACCATAGCTAAAACAAAGTCTTTCAAGACATAACTAGTCTGGGAAATTTCTGTCATTTCTCCCTTCATTACTGCTGCATCTTAGACTATCAAACTAGAAAAATACTCTGAGTTATTTCTCCTGTGAAATTAAAATAGGCTGTTGAAGAGGTTCCTCACATTCCTGCTACCCCACAGGGAAGAAAAGAGCTGCTGGTTAAAAGGATATGCTTCATTACCCACCCTTGCAGGCTGCTGCTACATGCCTAAGAGCCTCGGGACGCCTCAGGAGCCAGCGGTCTGCCTGGGCTAGCGTGTTCTCTATAGGATGGCAGTTGAGTCAGAGCACGAAAAACTACCATGGATGCTAACCAGGACAGAAATAAAACATATAGTGCTGGGAACAGGATATTGCAACGCTTCTGGCTTCATGTCAGTCTCAGACAGGCTGCAACTGGAAGGTGGCAGAAAATACAGACAGTGGCTGTATGGTGATACAGCACAAAAACTCCAGCTGTCGTACCCTGGCTTTGCTACAGCGTAAAGCAACGTGATACGGGAGGGGATAACACACCATGACTCACAGCTCCAGAAGTGATGTCTATGCAAGAGCCCAACCGTAAATACTTGCAGATCTTATTTTCCCCCCCTCAGGCCCTAAATAATGAGAATCCGCTAGATATCCACCAACCTGAATAAGAAAAAGCCTGTCTTGAACAGCTGGGGACGACCAACTGTTGCCAAATCCCCTACTTGCTTTTGCAGAGGGGGAAGGCGAGCCACGGAATGGAAATCGCTGCTCAAAGTGGACAGAAAACCAAAGACAGAGCTGGCAAGAGAAGTACCAAAATGCCACCCAAAGCGCACCCTGCTAGTTCAGGGCATTTAGGAGAAAGGCAGCGCCGAAGCAAACATCTGCCTCTTCCCATAAATAACTGAACCCCTGGAGACAGTCTCTTCTGCCAAAAACTGAAGTGCTCTGTAGTAACCTTTCATTTGGATGGGGACCAGCTTGGTCCCCCAGCTGAGGTGGAGATTTGCAGGAACAAACAACACAGTTACCTCCCAGCCCAGCCTCTGGATCAACAACACGAGCAGCTTCATAACCTGGACATCTCGAAGACCACCTCCCTCAGCTCAGAGCTAACACATGGCACTGAGGAGTCACTACCAAGCAGTCACAGGACAGGGAGGACTTGTCAACGTCAGCGCAATAGTAACAAATCCTTGCCCTCCCTTTCCTCTGGTTTCCATTTCCAAGGAGTCAGCACCCACGAGTCTGCAATGTGACTTACAGCTCAGCTGTGCTGCGGAGGGTGCAGCAAAAAGCAAGGACCTTCTCCTTTGGTAGCCACCTGGGCTTCTATCACAGCTGCTTCTGCTGACATAGCATGTGTATTTGCAAAAATAAATTAAACCAAATTCGAGATGCACTCAGAAAGTCAGAGTTGCGTAACAGCTTGTTTCCCACAGGCTTGGACGGCTGCTCAAAATGTTCATGGCCACGTGGTAATTCCAAAATCACTGCCTCCTCTTTTTTGTTATTATTTTCACCAGCAAATTAACCCTATACACACTGAAGTCACCTGCTGCAGCTTCTACAGATAGCAACACCTGGAAAAAACAGCAGCTAATGGTGCACTTACACAGCAAAGCTTCTGCACAAGCCCTGCAAAGGCACCCTGCCCAGAAAGCATTTCCCAGACCGCTGTCCCTCCATCAGCTTCCTAACCTCTGGAAGCAAATGCTTCCTCCAGTCACTTGTTACAAAGGTTTGATTATTTTTATAGGGTGCTCTCAGACATCACAGGTGATAGGTGGGAAGAAGAGAGCAGCCACTTTGGGCCAGAAGGTCTGTGAGGCAGCAAGGTCCCAGCTTTGGGGGGGCTCTCCAGCACGTTCACACGGCAGTGCAGGAAGGGTGTCTGTCCAAGCTAAATGTTACAGGGCTGTCACTGGAGAGAAGGTTGTGGAAGTCAGTGGCGGTGGATTTGTAGATTCTACCTTTGATAAAAAGGAGAAAATACTTGCTATCTTTTGAGGTAAAGACACCCAAATGTCAGGCGGGAGGGAGAAGACAGACATGAGCAAAACTCCGAGCGTGAAACTGATTGTTCCGTAAATAATGGAAATAATGGAAATCAAAAGGTTGATAATGCTGGCCAAGGCAGAAGGGGAGAGACCCATGTAGTAGCCCACTTATATTCAGCCCTGGAGCAAACTGTGTAACATCACCATAGCCATTCAGGAGATGTTTCCACTCAAGACCTGAGGCCAGGCTACACTTCATGTCCGTACATCATTACATGGAGTACCAGCACGCAGTACTGTGGGCAGCCAGACTTCGGGACCTCACCTTAACATATGTAATGCATCAAGGGTGGGTCGAGCTAGTTCTGGAGACATATGCCAACTGTAACGAAGCAGGAGCCCTGGGACACGCTCCAAAACCAGCTCTAATGCACTGCAGGATGCCCTTCATGCTCAGCTGATCAGCTCCCACCCTCCACAATACTCCTACAGCTCTCACTCTATCTCTTGGTCACACCATGCTGCTGCCAGCTACAGTGGTGTGAAACCGCAGCTGTGCTGACATTGCTGGCTCTTCAGCCTTAGATGGGCTCTAGGAACAACCAAGAAGAGAACACAATCCCCTTCCTTGAAAAAAAACAAGAAATTATTTTCACCTATTTTAAAAAAAAGAAGAGGTTGGGTTTATTCTAGGGTTTACTCCACGATGAGAACGGATTTTGCACTGCTCAGGCAGCAAGCATTCTTTGTCTCAGACCATGCAAATACTCAGAATCAGAGCTCTGGTTAATTGAAGGACATGGGGTTTTGCTTGCAGAAACAGAAAAGCAAAGAATGTTCTGTACTTATGTACAATACAACTCAAAAAGACCGTTTAAACCTGCCAGTCTTGTGTCCAGGCTCACAGATGACCCTGGATGGGAGATTCCGACATGGTGTAAGTCCAGGTTATACAAAGTGATTGGTATTTCCATGATTAAACTTGGGCTGAATTTGGCCTCCTTTCCACAGAGGACCATTTCATTCTTCAGGTCAATATGTGAACTGACAGTGCTCTAATACCCTTTGATACTCCCCATACAGTATGCGTGAAGGTGTGCCCTTACGTATAATAACCGATACCTCTGAACACTAAGAGCACTTATTTATAGCCCTTGCAGTAGCTCAGCTTTAGGCAGGCTCTCGCTGCCTGTCAGGAGCCCGCAGTTCAGAAGTGGTTTTTGTAACAAGCTCTCCCAGCCTCGCTAGAAACCTGATGTTTTCTCTCGGCACATCAAGGCAGCTGATGCAGGGATCTGCCAAGTGACCTCATTCAGGGAGGAGGAAGAGGAGGAGGAGGGGAGGTTCTCAGCTACAGCTTACCATCGGCTCAACGGTGAAGATATCATCTGAGAAAAGCATGGAGTCTCCTTGCACCTTTGCCCTCTGGTTCTGGAAGGTGCGGGAGAGAAGGGAAAGGCGTTCTCGGAGAGCGGGGTCCACCGTGCACTCCTTGAGGATGCAATTCGTCTTGTCCTCTTCCTGCCTCTGCAGCCTGCGACACAGCCTGCGGTCACAGGGAGAGACAAACCAAACAGATAATTCAATAAGCAACATATTTGCAGAGACTGCCGGGTAAGTGCAGGGGCAGCAACGCACTCAGGGAGGAACAGCTGCAGCTCAGCAAGGGGCTGACCCCGAGCCATGGGGTCCCAAATGGCTCAGATGATCACTTGTTGCTCGCTGGCGCGGCAGGTAGTTTTACAACACACTCACAAGTTAAGAAGAGGTTTTGGAAAGCTAGCAGCCCTCAAGAGAGCCTTCCGGCTCAAAGGCGCTGCCGCAACTGATGGAGAATCCACCAACCTCAACTGGCTTTTCCCACCATAGAGCTGCTCGGGGGGAGGCAGATAAAGATGAAGGAGCACCCGTTGCAGGGCTTCACCAGCAAGGGGAGAAGCACCTGGGGTACAGCTGCAGGTTACTAGCATCACTCTTTTCCCTTCCTTTTCGGACCTGCGACGATAAGGAAACAATCTCTGCTCTCTGTTCCCTATACGGCCTTCCAGAGGAGCCCAGAGCACTTGACAAGCAAACTAATGAATTCAGGCATCACACCCCCTCGGTGAAATTAATGGGTTTATATGCTTGCAAACAGAGGCCCTAGGAAAGGAAGGGACTTTGCCCAGCATCACCCCATAAAGAAGTCAGGACCAGCACCTCTGAATCCAAACCCTTCAGTCAAGCCTTGAACCACCTTATTTTTTCCCTTTTTTGGCCTTCTCTCCAGAGCTGTGACACCGTTACTCTCTCCCTTACTTGGTAGTTGTAGCAGAAATCATTCTAGTGTTTCAAGATCGCAACCAAGAGATGAGAAGGCAGCACTGCTACAGAGCCACTGCTTCCAAGCTGGCATATTCCTGTCCCCACTTCATGCTCCAGTCCCCTGGCCATCAGGAACCAGCAGATGACAACACGGGGGGGGATGAGCGAAAGGCTCCCTATGCAACAAATCGAGGCAGTGTGGTATAAACAGGAGAGCGATCATCACCCAGCTAAATTCAAACACAATTAGAAAGGAAATACAGTCATGGATGTTACTAGCTGCACGCAGACAGAGCCTCGGGCAAATGCCGTCACCAGAGCCAAAAATACTTGCTTTGGCTAGCTCCCTGTGGAGGGCGATGGAAATGGTTCTCCGTGGCTGACCTGCAATGCCGCGCATTCGGGGGGCTTCCAGCCACTGAGATGAGCAACCCTCAACTCAACCTCAAGGGACCATAATTCCACCATTACATCCCAGAAAGTCCTGCAGGAAGGAGACGATCCAGGTCTTTTTGGGTCACATCCCAGTGCAGGGTCCTGCCTTCTCCCATGAAAAAGTCCTCCCTGCTCCAAGACCTCAAAAGCTTCTCTGACACCAGGACAGCGGCCTTAGAGCTATGACCATCCCTATGACTTCCAAGTAAGGAAGAACAAAACCTCCTGCTCAGACTTTAAGACACAAACTGGCATAGAGATCAAATGTAATTGGAAAAAAAAAATAAAAATGATCAGGTTGAAGTCGACTGGGGGGAAACCTGGATGCTTCTGAGGGGAAAGAGGATCACTCAGGGTCCAGGCTGAGACAGGCAGCTGGGAGAGATGGTAAAGGAATGGGCCAGGGAAGTACCAAGAGAAGGTCACGAGATTTTCTTTCAACACACTGAGCTTGCACAGAAGTCACACACTGTGTCTTTAAAAAGAGAGAACAGTGGAAAACTAGTTTTGCCCTTCAAGGCATTTCTGACCTAATTATGTTGAACTTTATTTGCTCAGAAGCCCTTAAAAATCGCTCCAGTTTAAGGCAGTTTCCTGATCAGTTCAGACTAACTCCAATATATCCACATCCATCCAAGTCTGAAAAGTCACACAGGGATTCCCTAAATCACCCAAGCTTTGAAGTGTCATTTCCAATTCACACCCCCGCCCCGGGCTGTGTGTGCTGCCCGAAATGGGAATTTCAAAGCCTGAGCACAGACACGCTTTGAAGAACCTGCCCCATCTCTCACCACCATGAAGACACAGGTGACTGAAGCCCAAATGCACTTCCAGGTCCTGTGCTGCCCTACCTTCCCTGCAGAACCCTCCACCTCCAAGCTCTCCCCAGCCTCGAAGGAAGGGCACAAATAGCTCCTTGTGCTGGAAACCAGGGCAGCGCGAGGCAATTAAGACCCGACAGCAGGGTGGCCTCAACTTCCACCCTACCCTGCACATCGCTGGAAAAGGAGCCTGCCACCTTATCAAAACTGGAGGGGAAGAAACTGCAGTGACTATCGTAACAGTTATGTTATCTGCAGCTACATTACGTCCCAGGTAACGAGTGCTGACATTTTCCGCAGCCTCATGGACCCTCTGTAGCCCAGGGATGTCTGGACCTCAGTGGTTTGTGCTCCCACCAACCACCAATTTGCTATCTAGTCATTGCAACCAACCTTTCCTCCGTAAAACATCATCCTCGCCTGGAGTATGGGTGGAACTGGAATGGGAAGTGCTGAGCTCCAGTACCCTGAAGCTCAGTGACACATACCCTGACACTGGGGATGGTTTACTTCTCCTAAACCGTTCAAAAGCACCAACACCCTTGAGGCCACACGTCAGTTTTACCCTTGGGCAGCGTATGTTATGGAAACAAATCTTTCAAACGAACCTCAGCTTCCGCTGATCCTCCTCTTCCTGCATAGCAAAAGGCTTCCACTGGAAGTGGGCTATGATTTCACTCTGATTGTGGATGACCACGGATCCGTGGTTTGACAGCGAGAGGTAAGTCTTCTCAACTGCCAAGGAGTTCCTGTCTAGCCTGATGTTGACATCTCCAGCTGCTCCATAAAGGCTTGTGTGAACATCTTCACCTGCAACAAAGCAAAAGGCAGTCTTTGCTCATCTCACTTGCCGACAGAAGTACCAGGAAGAGAGCAAACCACAGGTAACAGAAGAAAGCGTTACAACTTTTAGCTGTATTAGCAGTTCCATGGATCAGTACATTTATCACATCCTGATAGATACATGTGTACAGCACAAAGATGTCCTGGACACCACCTTAAGCACTTAATTTCTGGGTGTGTTTGTAGAGGTTTATCCCCAACGTGACAGCATTTACAGTGAGATTTTTCAGATGTGCCCAGGTGCCCTTTGGGTTGCCATCCCACTCAGGTCACAGGGAATTCTGCAAAGTCATTCAGGTGAGTCTGAGGAGTCCCACCACAGTCACAGCTTGCCCAGGGTCTCCTGCAGGCACACCACCAGGGGTGGGTCTCTCCTGAGGATCCCTTGTTGCTGGCAAGCAAAGATGCCTGGGGGCATGTGGGCAGAAAAGGGAGGTTCAGAGGAACAAGTCAAGTGACAGCCCACCGCAGGATGACACACAGAAGACAACCTCACTGTGTCGTAGAAGCAGTGCCCTCACTTGCTGTGGGTTTGTGAAGATATGTCAAAACGAGACTGGTGGGGCACAGCCCACACCAACCCGCCCATTGCAGACCTGCAAGCCCATTTTTTCAGCCTGGATCCTGTTGCCTATGCCCAAGGGCGCAAGTCTACGCTGAATATTCCCAAGCTGTTCAACAACCAGAGTGACGACATCTTTGCTTTCCAACTCAGACCAAGCTGAAGAGGAGCGAGCCCCTGCCTGTGCACATCAACTGATTAATGACCGGAGTCTTGCTGGGGTACCTGCCAGCATCGCACCCTCCAGAACAGACTCCCACCAAAGGCTCCCTCATTCCCAGAGCCTTCAAACCTTCATTCTTCCCAACCAAGGAACTCCTGGGAGTCAACTGAGCTCAAACTTCACTACCAAGCCCACTCTTCCTGTTGTGGGTGAGTGTTTCCCAGGTGAGATGCAAACAGCAAACATCAGACATGCTCTCCAGAAATGGCATTTCTAGGGAGTGGTGCTTCAAGCCTCCGAGCCAGCCCCAACTGACAAGCGCAGCAACCCGGCCATGGCCTGGAGGGCATCCCTCTGCAAAGGCACAGCCTTCTCCTCACTGCAGGGCTTACAGCAAGGCAGCCAGGGGATGGACCTGCCTTTAAAAGGCTGCCATGAAACAGCACAAGGGGAGAGCTGGATGGACTCCTTCAATCCTAAGCCCGGCAACACAGCAGAATCACATTCGCTTTGGGAGTGGGGAATGAGGCAAGACTCACCCTTAAAATAGCAGATCTTTACAGTCATTCGTTCACCTCCACACATGGAGAATTCAGCCTTCATGCCTGTGTAAGCCTCAATTTCTTTGCTCTTAAGGGAGTTTGGAGTGGCAGGGATTTGTGGCCAGAGCTGAGTTACGTCGGGAGAAAACCAGCAATGTTTCCAAGGACTGGACAATCCACCTCCCATAAGGGACAATTCAGCATATAAAAATAACTGAAGTTCAGAGGAGTTAGAGGCAGGTATGCTTTATAAGCATTACCTTTCCCCTGCGCTGAATCCTCGGCATACATTGGCAAGCAGATGAGCCAGGACCCAAGAAATGGGAGATAGGCACAGTGCTTCGAGCGTGCACAACGCCGGTTTCTGGAAACACAAGCTAATCCTCCACAACCATCAAGACAAACTACTACAAAATAAACACCATGAAAACTATCATCTCACTGTCCAAACCCATGGCCACGTGGGTCTTGAAGTATTGGGTATAGTTCTGATCTCAAAAACCAAGTTGAAGCGTTTGAAATTAAATAGAGAAGGGCAGAAAGTACAATTAAAAGTATGGAGCAGCTTCTGCATGAAGACTGAATAGGATTCCTCAACCTAGCAATCCTATGGGAGATAGATGGGAGAGGTTTGTAAAAGCATGAATGGCCTGGGAAATGTGAATGAGGAAAGATTTGTCAGGATTTGTCACAAGACAGGAACCTGAGGGCCTGAAATCATGTTAGTAGTCAGAAATTACACAGAAGTAGTAGTACTCTTCCAGGGAATATTCCTTCCTTTGCAACATACTGCCATAGGATGCTGTAGAGGCTAACAGCTCTAAATCCAGAGAGCAACCGGACAAATTCTCGGGAGATAAAACCATCAGAAGCTCTTAAATGAAGATGAGAATGAAGCCTCCAGCACAGAGAACTGCCAACTCCAGAGCCCAGGGGGGAGAAAGGATATGCACTGCCTGTTTCTACACGCTTTGCTGAGCATCCCCCGTGACTGCTCTTCTGGAGATGAGCTGGGGACGCAGCCACCCTTACACTCCTGGCTGCAGGCACCGAGGACTCTTTTGAAGGCTGGAGGGCTTGCCGGAGCACCTTCTACCGCAAGGAGAAGTATTTGACATCGTGCTGAAGATATAAACCCAGAAATGGCTCGGTACAGTAGAGCGTGCACAGATGCCGGTGAGTCAGGAGGAAGCCGCAGCTCTGTCTGCCAGGCAGATGAACTGACACAGAGAGCGGAGCTGCCAGGGTTGGCCAAGGGCGGCTGCAGACTTCATGTCTGGGGTGCCAAATTAGATGTGACATGTCATTTAAGACTCTTGGTTGTCTAATACATAAGTTTATAAAAAAAAAAAATCTCTCTACTGTAACAGTGATGTAGCACTAGGCATTGCACTTGACAGGGTAATGTCCATGGTGTGTAGTCTGGGATGCTTTGCTGCCGTGAAAGCACATTTACCGAATCTAGATGTATCTGCCCTACCATTATTTACACAACACAATCGTATTACAGGCTGTCAATTCTTTCCTCCTTACATGCTTTTGATACATTTCCTACAGGTGGCAGGACACAGCGCTCACTCTGCAACCCAAACAAAGCAAGGCCTAAACTTGAAATTAAAAGCTAGACTTTTTACACAGCAGTAGGGCAGACGCTTTGGGTTGTGCACTCCCGGACGATGCTCTTTGACACAGCAGAAACACCACTCTGTTTTATTCCACCATCCATCTGCATGACTATGGATGCAGGTGTCTTAGCACATCATTACTTTTTATATGTTGAATCAAGAAATCTAGTATTGGGTCATCCTTCCTGGGGCCTATTCTGCAGGAAAAAATGTTAAAAAAGGGGAATTTACAGGACAGCTAAAACATCTCTCTGAATTCTTCTAATGCTACATGATCGTCCTGGTGCAAGAGGAAATAGTTTTCAGAGCAGTACAAATTGTTCTTAAATAGAAAGACAAATTTGGTTTAGCCTGAAAGTATAGCTCAATGAATGGATGAGCAAACCCTCGAACAAGATTTCAAAACACATTTTGGCATTTATGAAGAATGCTTTCCTAATATTCAAGAGTAGTACTTTCCTTCATTGATCACCGCTCTAAATACTAGAAAGCTGGCAGCCAGATTGATTAGACCGAATAGAAACAAAACAGCACCCTGCTGCACCTCGCCTTCACTGAGATGATTCTTCCTTTATCCCTGTCACTCCTCACATCGATCTGCAATAAATAATTCTTTTGCTCCCGCTACTATCATACCCAACTGCCTCACCGCTGCCGGCACACTCTTGTTTTTCAAACAGCATGCAAAGGACAGCTATTACCACTGCACCAGGCTAAGCCATCTCTGGGAAGCTAGAGAAGTCACCTACAGCTGGAGCCAGCCCTCCCCAACAGATGCTTTTTGCTGCACCTCCCGCAGAGCTACCGCTAGATCAGAGTCAGGAGCACTGCTCTGAGCCCTTTCGCTGTCGGGAAGCTAATGGCATCACCTGTGAGGTGTGCTGGGTCTCCACCGGCCTGAGGAAGGCAATCTGTCAGCCCCCACGCTTGAATTGCCACCACTAGAGCAAAATGCAGAGCAGTGACAGTCATTTTTAAGTGTTTCTCCAAGGCGGCATTCATGAGCCACCTTCAGACTCTTAAATCATCACGTTATTTACTCCAGCCCTAGGAGCAGCTTGTTTAAAAACCTCACCACTAAATAACGGCTGCTGCTAACACGGGTGTTTCAGAAGAGTCATTCCCAGGCTACAACAAAGCTCAGAGCATCCTAATCATTACCATTGCCACAGTTATCGCTGTTAACGGCCAGAAGTCCCCGGCATGGCCCAGGCCTCAGCAAAGCACCCGCTGAGCTCATGCGGCACATCGACAGAAGAGGGTCTCTACCCCAAAGACTTTGCAAGGAACCGTAAGACAACAGATGGGGAGGAAGAGGGAGATGGAGAGCAATGACAGGCCGGCAGTGGTCTACGGACAGGCTGCAGGCTCTTCAGACAGCTCTCTTCCACATCAAAAGTCATTTCATTGTCCATCAGGGTCTTTGTTGTGCATCCATCTGTAATGGAGCACCCAAAGTATTCCCCATTAGCTCCTCTGCCCCATGCTTAGGAAGAGCTCGTTGCCTCGTTATAGGATGAAATACTCCGGCACAGGAATATCTGGGACCCAGCAGGGAGGCTTCGTTCTGCCCTGCGTGAAGGAGCCTCACAGAATGTATTGAAAAGGACAATAAAACTATCGGATGATGAAAGACAGCGCTGCCGCGGGCTATTTTTAATCATTATTGCTACTACAGTAACGATACGCTGGGGTACCTGACTGGCTGAAACATTGCTCTTGGCCCACGGGGAAAATAGTGCAGGAACTTTCATTCTGATTGCCTGGCAGAGACATGCCCAATATACCACATAATAAATCAATTACCCTTCAAGCTGCTCTTCTGCTTCTCAGCAGATACTGACTGATCCACAAGGAAAGGAGGTTAATGAATGGTCAGTTCTGCCCTGAAACCCATCCAGAGTCAATGACACTTAAGAACGTATTAGTGATTTCCACTGATGATAGGGTAGACAAGCTGCGCTCAAGGATGACCTGCTACGAGATGAAAACCACCTTCTTCCAGAAATTTGTCATGCGCTAAGAATGAGATCTGCGGCGTCACACAAAAGTCTGTTTCTGTGCATATCTGGGGATGAACAAAAACTGCCAAAAGGAGATATTTAACTTCCAAACGACCCTCCAAGTACACACACACACACACACCCCCCCCAGTCTGTGCTCATGCAGCCAACTCCATGGGTTGCTTTAGCAGGGTTTTTGTCAGGAGGGGTGTTAGGTAGTTGTGGAGCTATAAAGCCGTGCAAAAAAACCTCAAGCACAAATGAAGCACAAACCTGATTCCCCTTCATCTACCCTCAAAGCGATGGACCATCTGTCTTGAAACACAAAGCCCTGGAAAGGGGGCAAAGGCCATACTCTGTTTGCAAGAAGCATAACAACCTTACTTAAAACAGTATAAAAAAATCATTCTTGCAAGCAGCACTAGAAAAGGGGAACAAAGACAGGGAACAGTTATTACCTATTAGCTGTTTTGACATAAACGAACACTTTGGAGACCAATTAGACTCACCCATCAATCTAATTGATTTGGACTATAAAAGCCTATAACCAATCCGTTGGATAAAGTATTAGTTACCAATCCTCCATCTGTTGCAACGCCGCTACTGTTAAGATGCAAAGTCAACATACAATTGCACAAACTCCTATTTACACCTTTTTTTCACCTACAATATGCGCCTCCCTCCACCCACCTAGTTCCCACTCCCTTCGAAGCAGGCGTACAAGAACATACGTCAGTCAGAAACCAGCCGTACTGCTGGGAATTCGCACAAGCAAAGGAAGAAAAACCCAACCCGCACTCACCACCTGCCACAAGCAGAACGAAAAATCCCTTTGCAAAGTTGTTAAATGCCTGATGGCCCAAGAAAAAGCTAGAGAAGCCTCTTGTAACAGCTACAGCATCAGTCTGGCTTACACCTTACAATAACGTGGGAAACAAGGTCTTTATAAACTCACGGAATAAAATAAGTTTCTAAACATCTGCCAGCACTAAACACAAGCAAAAGAAACTGTGTCAGTGCACAACAACAAAGCTTCGGAGTCAAAAGAGGCTGCTGCTTAGGAAGCAGAAGATTTCCCCAACTCTTAGCACTCATAAGAAGCTACTATAAATCTGTCTGGTGTTGAAGGAACAGAGAATTGCACGAAGACGAACAACTACAGAGGTGAATAGCAACAGCACACAGCGACGGCAATCAGAAGCTCAGGGTCTGTTGCTGTGAATTTAGCTCAATAGTAGTTTATCGCTACTAACAGCAACATCCGAGCCCCCGTAAACACTCACACAAGACTAAGATTAAAGCCAGAAAACGGTTTTGGTATTCCCACCTTGGTATCCTCCACAACACAGGGACGACTCAGATAAATATCTAAAGAGGTAGCAAGTTTGCTCAGGCAAGCGTTGAGCCTCCTCCGTTCCGGCTGAGGTCAGTACAAATTGAGAGCACTCAGCAACCTCTTTGAGTGATCTCAGGAAGGGAACATGCAACACGACAAGGGCTAAACCTCAGCGAAACCCTGCTGCCTACCCACATCCATCAGCGGATTTGCAAAGAAGAACAAAAGAGAAAGGAAAAGGCTTGATCTAGAGACTAAATCAATAGGATTTTCATTTCATTTTCAAACAAGTTCCTGGAAGCCACTGATTGCAATGCCGGCCTTGCAAGGCAGATGACAAGACCCTTGGTAGAAAAGAGGTTCTTAAAGGAGAGAGAACAGAGCTATGCAAAGGTGCTTGTGTTCTCCAAAGTCTACACACAAACACACATGAATAGCACAGCAAGGCAGTGCTTGCCTCAGATGCTTTAGCCTTGTGGGTAGCTGAGATGTTCGGAGGTGCTGGCACACCCATGCTACAGTCACTTGTTCAGCCTCAAACAGCGAGAAACAACCAGGGCTGGGATTTAATGAGTTTCCTGCATGCGCACAGTGATCACTAACACACCACCAAGCCCTCGCACGGGTGGCTTCATTTACCAAAGTAAGCCAATTCAGCTAAACCCAGCATCAATTTTACCTGATGAAAGGGATTCAGCATCCCGACACGTTTACATTCCCAGCTGGCAACGCCACGCTGATCCACGTAGGAGCTGAACGGTCACTAACACGGTTGACAATTCCCCTTGGCCCATTTGCCATACCACGTAGCCCCTACTCCAATTTAGCACCGTGGCCAAGACGCACAGGCTTTCCTTCCTACGCTGCCAGACAAGCACACCCGGTTCTGTAGTTACCCATCATCTTCACCAAACCCAAACGGCTCTAATACATCACGTCAAACTCGCTGTCATTCCACGGGTGACTAAAGAGCTCCACATCAGCTCTCTAATTAGTCAGTTTTTAATATGCCTTAATTTTTCCTGTGATCTCATGCCTTGTTCTCCCCATTTGAGATGAAATGTCAGTGTTTTCTCAAGCTGGCAGTTTTTACTCATGGCTCCAGAGACTGCTGCAGCACAGAAAAGCTGTCTGTGCTTAGACCAAGAAGGGCAGAGGCATCTCAGGGTGTCCTACGTAGAGTAGAAGACCTAGAATCATCTCTGATAGCCCCCTGGAACCCTGAGCATTGCTGCCACACTCAGTACAGCCATTCCCATTCAGTTCTTTGAATCACAGAATCACTAAGGTTGGAAAAGACCTGTAAGATCATCAAGTCCAACCACCAACCCAACACCACCATGCCCACTAAACCATGTCCTGCAGTACCATGTCCACACGTTCCTTGAACACCTCCAGGGATGGTGACTCCACCACTTCCCTGGGCAGCTTATTGAGATCCACCCAGGAAAGTTTTTACTATTTTTTTCCTTCTTACATTGCCCCAAGGAAGTCGTATCTAGCCTACGAACATTCGTGCTGGCTCAGAGGAAGGGGATGATCACAGATCTGCTAAGCACGCTCGCTCCAGACACCCGTAGGGCTAGCAGCTGTAGAGGCAGTCCATGCAGGCAGATCCTGGTCAACCCAAACTGCACATCGTCTTGGCTCTCGGGTGCTCAGTACAAAAATCCCCTGCAGTGATTCCCCTCAGCGCAGCCAGCCTAAGCGCCTGGCTGTTGGACAGCTTTCAGGACTGGAAAGGACCCCAGGAGAGACTAGAGGGGCACTGCCAGGGAGGAGACATCTCAGGCCAGGGCTTGCTTCTCCACCCTGCAGCCTAGTGCTACGTAACACAAGGCTGATGTCTTGCCTTCCATCTAAAAGCGAGCAGCAATGGGGAGGAAACGATGCTGGGGACCCCATACTTCCAGGGCCAGCCAGCAAAGCCCAGAAGCAGGGGAACAAGGCAGACAGACCCTTCCCTGACCCAGGGCTGGGCAAGCTCAGCTCCACATGGTGTCCAGCACTGGACAAATATTTAGCTGCTCTCTCTTCTCCCATACAGGAATAACCTGAATTTGGTAGAGGGCAAGTTTTGCTTCCCCACGGCTCAGGAAGGAAGGCACTACTTCATCCGCTTCCTACAGGGACAGTAACTAACCCAGTGCAGGAAAACTCCATCTGATTGACAACTACGGAGCCAGAGGCAGACGCTGCCCGCATCTTCTACCTGCTCTTGAAGTAATTAATCAAGGAGCTGAGGCTGAGCTCTCCCTTCCTTGCCCTGCGTGTGCAGAGCCACAAAGGATGCTCTGAGCCTGGGTCTGGCATCCACATCAAACAAGCTGATATTTGCTTTAGGAGACCTCCTGCTCAGGAACTGTCAAGCCCTCCCGTAAGTTCTGTAGGAAGTGGAGGGAAAACAGGGTATTAATCTGCCAAATACCCAGATGGTTCCTCAGCAGGCTTTTAGCACGAGGCTGGAGGCTTCCAGCAGGACTAAAACCACTGAGAACTATTCCTGAGCCACACGTGCCCTTTTCTTCTGGGGAAGCTGCTTTCTGGGGCTCTACACCAAGGGCAGACAGGACAGTAATGGAGTAGACACTCCTGCCTGAGGGCTGGCTCTTCTCGCATGTGCCGTGTCTCCTAAAATTCACATACGAGTACTGGCTCTGATCTCTCCCCCTCGAAGAGGACGAGATCCTGCCCCCAGGCTTTTGCTTCTGTGTTACAGTCTCACAGAGCCACCGAAGGAAAATGCTCTGCAGAATTACACTTATTACTGACAGCAATAAAGGCATCTCAATATATAGTGTCTGTCAGCCACGCACAAGCTCAGTGAGGCTTTGCTAATTACTGACGTTTCCTGTGCTGACAAAGGCATCCCAAGGGATGCAGTGACTGATGGGGAAAAAAACCTGTACAGAGGACTTTCAGCACTGCACAACAGATCTCCTAGACTAGAAGCACGTTGTAGCACCTTGCCACAGGGTGCCGGGGGCACTGCAGGCACCCACCTACAAGCACAGAATCTGGTCTTACACCTTGAAGGCCACCCATCATACCAGAGTAGGTACTTCTTGGAGGCAGGAGTCTAATGTGAGTCAGGATTTAGGGAGCTCTGAGCAGAGAAGTGATTCTCCTTCCACAATTCCCACCATCTCTCCAGCACCTCCTGTCTCTGGCAGCCTCCTTTACTTGCGTGGAGGATTGCCATAGACGTTCTTGTTTCTGGGTGCTATGGGACTGGTGAGTTTGTTTGCAGCTCCGGCACAGCTCTGGGAAGCTGTCACGCATCTCCTTAACCACGTGTCCCTGAGCAAAGCTCACCCTCCCGCCCCAAGCTTGTGCTACGCCGTCAGGTTGCAATGAACGCTCTGATTGCAGCAGACTGGGTTTCATGTACAAACACAGCAGCACGCAGGGCAAACAGCTTGGGTAGCTCACTTGAGAACTGCTTGAAAGCTACAAGAATACCTAAGCTTTATGAATAATGACTTGGTTGAAACTAGAGACTTAACTCCATGACCTTATTTTCCCACAACCACATGGGGTGGCCTAAGTGTCACCTGGGAAGGGCCAAGCCACCAACCAACCTTCAAGCCGTCCTGAGGGCAGAACGCTTTCCAAACCTGTACATCTGCTTGGCATGCAGGCTTCAGAAACCCCTTCTGATACCATCATGAAGATGATGAATAGAGAGGACCACTAGATGATCTTGGAGGTCCCTTCCAATCCAAACCATTCTATGATTTATGAGGAGGAGCCCAGAACATCCCAAGTCACCTTCATTTCAGGATGGGCAGGGATTTTTCACACCCACACACACGTGCATGGGGCAATATAGAGGAGTTTGGACATGTAAAGCACCGAAGATCAATTTTTCATTGGAAATCATTATGCTTTTAGCAGCAAAGACACTTCCTTCACACTCATCTGTAAAGTTTGTAGCAACAGGACTATCAATATACGTACTGTCCATCGAGGGGACAGTACCTACATTCCTAGCCAGGGCAGTCTAAAGGATGCACAATTTAAATCAACCAAGTAATAGGCAAAGGGAAAATTGTGACTTACTGACATTGAAGAGCTCCACATTTGCTTAAGCAATGCTAGCGACAGATTTGACCCAACTTCAGCAAAAATTAAATCAAGGCAACACGCACCTGATCCTGCGTAAGTCACACTCACAACAGCATGATTTATTGAGAACTACTGCCACTTGTGAGCTGAGCAAGTCAATACCCATACGCAGCAAAGCAAGGAAAATGCCTCCCAACATCCTAAACCGCTGTGATGCTCTTAGCACTTCTGTTTCGTAATAAACAGTCGGTTGGTGGCTCTGATAGAGCAACACAGCTGCTTTTTGTATGCGAGTCACACAGAGTCTGACTTAGTGCAGGACAAATTAGCCAGGGCTTGCCACGCGAGGTTGGGTAACATTGTCTGGTGCTCTGCACTACACCTGCAATAAGCAGCTTTTAAGAAGGATTGATTAAATGTTTGGGTTTCATTTTAGCAATTAATCACAGCAGCCTTTTACTTACTTGTATGCTTCAACGCTAGAGAGATAATCCCTTCATTATTCCCTTGCTCTCCTCCTTATTCCGTGGTTTATTTAAAAATAACTGCACTGTTGTACTGACAGGCGGGAAGGAAATCCTAGGTTTATCTCCCAGGTAGCTGCACGTGTTCCTGCGAGGTCGCCCATCTCAGAGCCAGCAGATAGTTTGATCTCCATGGTCTAGCCATGCAAATTGCTTCGGCAAAGATTAACCACGAAGGAACCAGGTGTTTCAGTAAGAACCAGACTCAGGTTTTCAAAGCAAGCCATGAAGATCCTCGCCCTAATTATTCACTCAGTCTTCTCAGTCACAAAGTAGAAACCCTACAGCCCTAACCTCTAGCGTTACTACTGACTTACCCCAGAGAAAGATCTAGCTCTCTGAATTTTATCCTATAAATTCTCTATATGCATACAAATGAGGCACTTTTTGTGCTTCTTTCAGTAGCTCTTTCAAGAAAGTCTTACCCAAACCCATGAGCTTCCCAGAGTGAGCATAAACCATTCTCTGGGAATACGTCACTAACTGACAAATATTGAACAAAGCTGTGATAACTCAAAGCCACAAAGAGCATCTGGAAGATAAAGGAGCCTTTTTATAACTTCTACAAACTCGAAACAACTAAGATGTTCACTGCTGGCCTAAAGCATCACAGTATCACCTGGATGAGGACATCATGCTTCCCAGGACCAACAGTCAGGAATAGGGACAAACCAAACCTCTCTTTCCAGCAAGAGAAAACGCACACCAAATGCATTCATGCAACGGAGAAAGCGTCTCCTTCAGCATCACAAGATACCTCTCCTGAACCAAGGCCGACAGAAGCACTTCAACATGTCGCACCTTCTTCTTGAGTTTTCCCCACTCACTCCTAAAGCGACTTATAAAGCTGACGGTATTTCTGTGGCCTGATCTTGGCTTCTCGTACCCTAGCATACATTTTACACCTATCTCTGGAGGCAGTGAGCACTTCCTGCCAAATCCCAAGAGCCCTCAAGTCTGGCTACTTTAGTCCTGATGTTGGGAAGCACGGGCTGTAGATGGGTAGAGGGCAATACGGAAGAAAAGATCTGTGGCAAGACGATGGAGAAGCAGTACATGGCACAGAGGTGTGTAAGAGACAGCGGGCACTGCAGAGACTCTAACAGAGACGTGTGTTCCCTGTGTTACGCTTCAAACATAGCATTGTCTAGGAATAAAACCTCACGCATACATATGCAGGCTGCAATGGTGAGTCAAGGTTTCTCCTTCCTCTGCTCAGCAACTCCCAGAAAAACAGCATTCCAAAATCTCATTCCCATTTGAGGGGATCTACTTTAACAACCCCCTCAACACCAACTATTCTTCACTTTTATCCGAGGTAAAGCTGGGGCAGGGCAGGTACACCTGGACAGGGAATTGAGGTGGCTGGGACAACGGGGAATGATGGTGGAAGACTGTCACGAGAAGGTGCTGGGTGCAGAACACCATGCTGACACCAGGGTCCCCCAGGGAGGGACCAGCGCACAGGACATACAGAACAAGGACAGGCTCAGCCTCTGCCTCTTATCTGTTCACTTCTAAGCACTGAAACATGCAGAGGTTTTGGAAGAAAAGCTTTTAGAAGTTGCCCACAAAGCAAACTTAACATTATTCTGCTTAGAAAGGGCTCTGCTTTGAAGGACGCAGAGAGCGTGCACCACGCAGCGCCCAGCACTTACCTGTGTCGTAGTGAACTACCAAGGACCTGGAATGGTGCCCGGTCTTCAGTGGGTGAAACTCCACTGTCACTTGCATGGCATCACCAATCCCAAGAGTCCCGACGGAGGGATCGACAGAGAAAGGGCTGCAAGGCAAAGAGAGCTATCAGGACTACTGCGGGAGATTTGGGGACTGTATTCCTTTGGCAGCCTAGTTCCCTTCAGCTCACTTGCGCAAGCAAGGAGCAAACAAACCACAGCCAGCAGAAGACAAACACAACATACAGGATCAGAAACAGAGCGACTGACTCCCGCTTCTGCAGAGATCCAGCCCTCAGAAGATCCCATGGCATAAAATGACCTCATCTCCCCCATGCTCTGCATCCAATTCTCGGCAGCCTCAGGAGTCCAACTGCTAGCAATACGATCAGAGAATGGCTTGTGAAGAGCACAGAAATGGTAACAGCTATTCGCATGCACAACCTGATGCTGATTTCCTCAGGAATCTGTCTTTTCCTGCCACCCAGAAACCTCACCTCAAGAGATGCAATACCTGTTCCAATGAGATTACAGCCTAGAAATCAGAGAACAAAAGTCTTTTTTGAAGACCAGAGACTAATTATGGTTTAATTTGCAGAATTATATTTTTTTCTTTTTACCTTGGAAACATTCTGGTTTAGCCTAAGAAAGGGCACGTTTTATCAGCATTTCAATGAAAGCTGCTCCAAAAAAAGGAACCATCAGAAAAATCTGAGTGCAAATGCAGATCGGAGCGATCCCATGGCATGGAAACAAGACACAAAAGGAGTATCCCATTTACAGCCTGAACAATTAAATCTCGAGCTAAATGAAGCGCCATTAACAGGAGCATATCAAGGCGAGTTTAACGGGAAGTTTTCTCTCTGTTCACAAGCAACGCAATCTGGGACTCCGGGTTGTAATCCAAGCTCGGTAACTGTTTGCCTGGCCCACCAGACAAAGTCTGTGCAATGTCTTGGAAATAATTATGAAAATGCGTTGGCCTACTTTGGATTTAATATGAGCTATTATGATTTGTCACCAGGTAAACAGCTCTTGGCTGACAGACACAAAACTCAGTGCTTTAATGCTTAGGGCTAAGTCAGATGAAACATGCTTCTGCACAACGGCAGGTGGGCTCCATGGCTCTTGTGCAGCCCCACTTAGAAAACAAAAGTTACTGGGTTTTAGTGCTTTGCTGGTGGTCAATTTGTCACCGTAAAAACATGTTCTGGAGAGTTTTACCGTGATCAGAGAACGCAATGCGCACACAAAAATAATGAGAACAACCGGAGCCGTGTGCAAGCTGAACTTTGTTCACCTAAGTAGTGACAGTGATGAAATTGCTGGAGTTTCTGCTCGTTAAGGAGATATTACTGTGATTAGGGGCCTGACCTCTTCCCATTACAACTAGTGAGAACATTACCGCTGACTAATGGAGAAGCATTGGGCCTGCAACGTTTACGTGCTGGACTTGAGACTTCTGAGAGAGAGGAGGAGGAGGAAAGACAAGGCATCACCAGCCTCAGAACCGGATTGCTCTACATGGTGCTGCACCTCCACTGGTGGTTACGCCAGGACTGCTGCAGGTCTCTGCTGGCGCTTGGGTGGGATCATGGCCTGCTGTGGGAAAGGCACGGATTTTTTTTCCCCCCCTTCTTTTTTGGCCAGAAGCGTTGCCAGAAAAGCTGCTAGCTAAGGAAGGGGACTCCTGGCAACACTTCAGCACTGCCTCCCATCCCATCATCTTCCTACTCCTTCCCCATGTCTAGGTACTCCTGCCCTCACATGGCTGGGATGGGAATAACACTCCTGCGGGTGACTTCAGGGGACCCCTGAGAAAGAAGTATCTCCTATTTTCAAATTCTCAGAAGAGGATCTAGCCAAGTTCAGGACTCTGTTCTCAGGACTGAGAAACCGAGCACAAATCAGACACTGCATCTCCTACACCCCATCCCATGCTGTACCCACAAGACCACTCTGTTACTGCTGTAGCAAGAGCTCATTATCCCTCACATAGACCAGGTTCTCCAAGACCCAAAGATGCAAGCTCCATGGTTCAACTTAACTCCTCCGAATTGCAGTCAACATCACTAAGCTGTTCCCTGCAGCCTACAGATAAGAAGAGATGCTACGGAGACATCCCTGATGCATTGTAAAAGCCAAATGAAGACCACTGCCAAGAGATGAAGCTGGCAAGGTAAACTTTGGCCTTTTATCCATTCATTGTGAGCTGCTCTTTAAGATAATTCCGGTCCCGTTCGATCTACCCTTTTAATGAATCACTACTGCTCCCAAAAAACAGGAATGACAAGGCTTGCAGGTTTTTTTAATAGCTTGTTTTCTTCCAACTTGCTTCTTAACTACGTCCACTTGGACGTCTGCATTGTTGTATGACATCTAAACTTTCACAGGTCCAGATCTCCCAACGGTACCTTGCAATCCCCAGCTTGTATAAACTCATCTAGCCACAGCAATTTAGGAGAGACCTTCCCACCAGCACCTGCTGAGATCTTGCCTATTACTGTCCTTTAGAAAGAGATCAACGCTAGATTGGTAAGCAATTTCATAATGATGTACTTTAGCATTTACATCTTGCTTACTTTCTCCAGGCAGCAGCCCCCCTTCTTTACAGAGCTGGGCAAAAGTTATGGCCCGTGAGGATACCAAGGGCCAAATACTCCTGACGTTATTTAGAAACACAACTGACGAGTGAACAAAGCTGGCAATTCAGGCTCTCAAGCCACCATGCCACCTTTTCTCCTGCAACCACGCAGTTAGCAAATACAGTGTGCAGGGAGGCTGCAATATCCTTTCCTCAAGTCCCATGCTATGTTTACCTTCTACGACCAAACTTCCTTTGGTCTACTGACCCCTTAATTTGCATTATCAAATTATCTGAGTTTGGGAGAATCCATTTCACCCAAAGCTACCTCCAACCCCATGGAAGGCAGTAAAATCTACTGGTGATTGAATTGCCTCATCTGTCCACTAAGATCTACTGCAGGAAAAACCCAAAGATCATTTAATCTCAGTATACATTACTTTTAGTAATAGTATAGCAGCCAAAGTCAAGCAGTGTCACTATTCCAGTAAACCCAGTCGGTTAGGTCAAAGCATCCAAGACTCCATCCCTGTGCTGAAAAAGCCTGTGTAGAGTCAGCATCCCACAGCTCTATCTTTCCCTCTTTCACTGCACCTAGGCTCTATTTTCATATTCTTGGATGGTCTTTGTCCGTCTTATTGTAACTTTTCAATCCCATGCCTCCATGTAGTCTGTGGGTACTACAGGGAGGGATGCAAGGGGGCTCCAAGCACTGTGCCTCGTAGGATAATCGTGCCCCTGTACTCAGCACTGCTGAGGCCACACCTCGAATGCTGTGTTCAGTTTTGGGCCCCTCACTCCAAGAAGGACCTGGAGGTGCTGGAGCGTGTCCAGAGAAGGGCGACGGAGCTGGTGAGGGGTCTGGAGCACAAGTCTGATGAGGAACGGCTGAGGGAGCTGGGGTTGTTCAGTCTGGAGAAGAGGAGGCTGAGGGGAGACCTCATCGCTCTCTACAACTACCTGAAAGGGGGTTGTGGGGAGGTGGGTGTTGGTCTCTTCTCCCAAGTGACAAGTGACAGGACAAGAGGAAATGGCCTCAAGTTGCACCAGGGGAGGTTCAGGCTGGATATTAGGAACCATGTCTTTCCTGAGAGAGTGGTGAAGCACTGGAACAGGCTGCCCAGGGAGGTGGTGGAGTCACCATCCCTGGAGGTGTTCAAGGAACGTGTGGACGTGGCACTGCGGGTTTAGTTTAGTGGGCATGGGGGGGTTGGGTTGATGGTTGGACTTGATGATCTTAGAGGTCTTTTCCAACCTTAATGATTCTGTGTGATTTGTGATAATTACCTGGGCTTTCAGAGCTTGGTGGGGACATTCCTAAATGGATCTTATCTCAGACTGATCCTCTCTAGACCTATAGCATGGCATAGTACAGTGTCTGTAACGTCAGAAAAAGGCAGTGCTGCCCTGAGATCTTCTAGACACCATTTTCAACTCAAATGTACTGGAATGACATTTATCTCCCTGAATGTCATGGAGAAGAAACTCATTATCCTGCCTTAACAATGAGAACGACAGAAAGAGACTTTCTGTAGTTATACTATTATTATTATTATTACCAAGCTATGCAGTTAAGAGCTGGGTATGGACGTGCAGAGAGAGGACAGGCACAAAGCCAGACTGCATGATGAGTGCTTTTAGTGGTTTTTTTTTTTCCTTTTTCAAAAAGTGGTTAAAATGTGGCCATGTTTTCTGGTAGACACCATGGCAAGGGAGAGCTCTGAACAAGGAGCAGCAGAAGGATGCTGTATTGGCCCCACGGATTCACTTAAGAGGTCTTCCTTGGAGGGAAATGCACAACAGAAAACAAAGTCCTTAGATAAATGAATAACAGGCAGGGAACATCATGAACTGACCAGATGTAAGAATCGAGCTGTCCATACTGACAGAGGAAAGGTTAGGATGGGAGATGGGCTGAAAAATGCACCGAAGGTGAAAGCAGATAGGTAACGCTTGATGCTATAGAGAAGGGAATCCAGAGAAAGGAGGCCAAGGGAAGCAATATGACCAGTGCAAGGGACTAGGAAAGGGTGGCATCTGCAGCTGGCTTGCGAATGGGCAAGACCCTGACTTTGCTCAGGCCAGAAAACAAAAGTTGGGGCAACTAAGACAGAAGCTTCAATTGTGCAGAGAGAGAGGAAAGGACAGAGGGCAGCTGATGGGTCTAGAAACTTACACAGATCTCTCATTCCCTTCTACTCCACCAATCCTCCTCCCTCTCTCCTATGCATGCATGTGCTTGTACGTATCAACACACACCAAAGCTATTACGGGATATTAAGAGTGCCTTTAACACAACACCGCATCCTTACTCAGCAGAAGTCAAGCATACATTCAACTTAAGCTGCTTAAATTCTCCACTAAATAAGAAAGACCAAAACAGTCCTGAAATTCAGCCTGGAAGGCTGGCACTCCTTTCCCTAACTCTTGATTATGCATTTCATTTACACTATAAGCTCTCCAGGACAGGGAACATAACTCGTTCATTTCCAAAGCACAGTTTTAAGTGTTCTGTGGTAATAATTAATCACCAAGTTATTAGGAAAGTCATTCAAAAGAATTAGTGACATTAAACCTTCACTACCTCTGTTGTTAATAATGATGCAGCCTTTGTCATAGCCTCTACAACAGGGAAATTAATCCCCTAACGTTAGTAGGAAAATGGCCTCTCTTGTGAAAGCCTCTGTAAATATATTTGTTCAAAGACAATTGCCAGCTAATAATCTACTAGCCTGTGGAGCGGTGTATCAGTCTGATTCTCAAGCCAGCTTGTCACACCACCTGGGAGGCCAATTCTTGTCTGCTGGGGTTGCTAGAACCCCAGGGCTCACCTGGGAGCTCAGTATCTGAGCAACTTCTCATAGCACAAGCGGCAAGGAATCAACCATTGATCACTGCTATCAAGAGACTCAGTCAATAATGGGAAAGTTTACAGCCACGGTAGAGGGTCCAGAGGCACTCAGACAGCAAGAAAAGAGTTGGTGCAATGCAGTGATGACATGTCACACGGTACAGTCGCCAGCACTGGCTGCAATGACCACTCCTGGCACACCACAGCCTCATCGCAGAGAGACAACACGGTTGTTCTGGTCTTGGGCTGCAAGGGGACATCCTGACCTGGTCAACAGCAGGGAACACTCCAAATGTGCTGGAGGATACCACGCTTTGGGGAGTGGTCGACACACTGGAGGGCTGGGCTGCTCTGAGGAACCACAACAGGCTGGAGAAACAGGCCAATGTGAACTTCATGCAGTTCAGGGATGGAAAAAGGCAAAATCCTGGATTTGGGATGGAATAACCTCCAGCAGTACAGGCTGAGCACTGATGGCACAGAAAACATTTCTACAGAAGAGGACCTTAGGGGCTGGAGCACAGGACAGGCTGAGATAAATGGGTTTGTACAGTCCTGAGAAGGAAAGATGAAGCGTGATCTTAGTGCTGTTCACAACCACGTAAAGGGAAGGCGTAAAGAAGAGGGAGCCAGGCTCTTCTTGGAGTTGTACAGTGTAGAATAAGGGAAAATGAGCATAAGTTGCAGTAATGGGAAATCGGAGCAGATATTAAGAAAAAAAAATTGTCATCATGAGGGTGGTCAAACACTAGAACAGAGACCCAGAGAAGCGAGGGAACCTTGAAGACATTCAAAGCTCAACACAAAACACAAAAAGGTCCGGAGTAGCAAGCTGTGTTGCTTGCAAACTTGATCAAACTGACACTGCTCTTGCTTTGAGCAGGGTGCTTGCTCAGATGATCTCCAGCGGTCCCTTCCAAAGGTACTCTACGATTTTAGCTTCTAAATCAGCCCAATCCCATTTCACATACTCCTCAAATTTCTCATTATATTTCCTATACATCTGTGCGTGTCTGTGTAGGCAGACGGTAGACAGACAGGCATTAGAGGAACTCAACCTTTAAGAAAATTCCCAATGAAGAATTCATTATGACATTTTGCTGAACACTTAAAGCAAAAATAAAAAACAGAGAGCAGAAACACAGGAACTTCAGAGTATTTAAAAAGAAATCCGAATAAAAGTAGGACCGACTTAATTAGAATAAAATGCTGATTATATTCAAAGATTTAAATCATCTGTTTGAAATTTCAAAAGTTCATAATGAAATGGAAGAGATGACTGCTGCCCTCAGCTAACAAGGGAAATTACATTAGCTTTTGAGCTCTGTAAACATGCAATCCGGTTATTCAGGATTCTACTTTTTGGTGTAGTTTGAAGTAAAATTTTCGTAATGCTTCCCATTGCTTTATTGCAAATCAGGACTGAAATACCTAATTGCTGAAGTTCAGAAAAGTCTTAAAATCTCTATCAAGCAGGATTCAACATACGCTGCATCACGCAATAGAATAGTTGGCAAGTACACTGCAAAAAGACGCTAGACTTTACTGGGGATTTATTTTAGTTGTGACAACCAGATCTGGAAATCCCAGAGGAAAACTGTACACTGATTTGCAAGTTCCTGCCTATGCATTCTCCATGGTGAAAAGCAGCAGCCTGCTTAAAGAGCATCCTCGAAGCCTGCTTAAATGGCTTTGCCAGGCTGTGGTGGAAGCTCCTCTTGGACCCTCACGTTTCACAGGACAAAAGTAAGAAGTCTTCTTTCGAGCCCTGCTTTCCTGGGGAAGAAATTGAGGCAACGCAGGTGCACCAAGTCAGACAGCGGGTCTTTGCTGCATTCTTGACCTCAGCTCCTACACCAAGACCTCTGGGACCAAGCAACTCTCAACTCATTACCAGCCAACTGAACTGCTTTCCTTGCAGATGCGGTGTCAAAAAACTCATTACCCTCTCCAATTCAGCCAACTGGAAAACCAGTGACTGCCTTCTGAGACCAAAAGGAACAGCACAGGCTGTCCGCAACACAATTCACATCAGGCATTTGATCAGGGGACCACCGGAATACCCTGTGCTTGTGGCCTCCCAGAGAACGGGTGTATCTGGCTGACAGTGGTATGCAACCATTTCAGAAGGTATTTACCATCAGCAGGTTGCAAGCTAGCTACTAACATTCTAGCACTCTCCAGGAAACCTAGGGGAGATAAAGCTCCAGGAGAAAACGCTCCCAATCCATGCACCAGATTTTTGCCGCAGCTTTTGCCTGTGCCCTCAGTAGCATTCTGCTTTGGGGCTGTAGTGCAATCTTGAAGCCCGTGTCTACTCATCTCCACCTAAGAGCTCATTCTACTTAAGAATATTTTGGTTCCAAGGACCAGACGAAACCTACTGGAAAACAAAGTTCCTGGACCACACGGTGGTACTCTCAGGGCCTCAGTACCCTCAGCTTTCATCTACTCATCTCCAATTGCTCAGAATGACTTGCTAACATAGACATAGCTGCTGATCGACTCTTAAATGTCTCTTCCACCAGCTCATAGCCAGCCATTTCCTAACACTGCGTTTGGTCTACATAACCGAGCTCCCTAGAGCTGTCATCTGCCACACACTATCCCATACAGCCCAAGGGCGGTCAGGTTGCCTTCCTTTATTTGTTCTTTCAAGCTAACAGAATTCGTCTAGTGAGATGCTGTGCTGGAGACACCACTGCAGTGTAAAACTTTGCTGCAGCTTGCAGAGTTTTATCAAAGGTTGTATCATGCTTAAGACACCGTAAGCAACTGCCAGACCCACATGTCCTGCCTGTTTCCAGCTACGGCTGCAATACAGCAGCTCAGAAGCTCTCATTCCTTTTTGTTACTGTTTACCAGCTATATTATCACGCAACAGTGTTTTGCACAAGATGTTGAGTTCCTTTACCTCTGAGTGCTCATGCGGTAGCGGGCCTCCCGGTTCCCGATGTTGCGAACCAGCAGTGTTTTCTGGGTGCTGTATTTGACTGGACAGACACCGAAGTTCAGCTGGTCAGGGAAGTCCAGGATGGCTCGGGCACCTATAGCTCGGATCGGCACAACGAACTTTTCCCTTTCCGTGATGCAGGTGACCCGGTGGAAGTAATCCTGCAGGGAAAGAAACAATCTCAGCACAGTGCGTTTAGTACCATCCCCACGGCAGAAGGAAAGCTGCTGTTTTCTAGGACTCTAACAGAGGCATTCAATAACGTAATAGTCCTTTTTGCCTTAATGACCTTTCAGTCCAGTAGCACGACTTGAACAGGGCTGCTAACTCGCAAAGAAGGAACAACCCCCTTGAGTCACCTGCTTTCCCAGCAAGCTGGCAGAACCAGACAAAATCATCTGACACTTGGATTCTGAGGCACCAAAATAGAGTCATGTCATGTACGGGATTACAGCAGTAACAAGAACCTGCCTTGATCGCCACTGCAGACTATTAAAGGCACCACTAAGAACCCACTTGTGCCACAGGGCCAGCTCCAATCCCAGCAATGCAGTGACCTGCTTGAAGCTTGGCAGGGGATGCTCAGGTACATTTTCAGAAGGACTTTGCCACATGCACAATCAAGAGTCAGTCTGGTGAAATACTTAACAAGCTGGACACAATACTTTTTTTCTATCAGCTGAGTGTAGGGTACAGGTGTATTTCCCACCCCTTCCCATAGCATTATAGAGACAAAGCTGGGGACACACACCCTTAAAAGGTTATCTGATCCATCTCCCCACCCCAGAACTGGCTCAGCTCTGTACCCACACTACTCAAGAGATGTTTGACAAGTACTTGAAAGCACTAACAACTCCACCCCTGCCCTCAGCAGCCTGTTCCAGCTCTGCCCTAGGCTTAAAAAGAACTCTTTCTGTGTCTAATCTCAGTTTCCCTTTACATCTCCTCCTAGCCTCAGCGGAGGCAGCAAACAGCTTTGCTTCCTCTCCGCTGCATGACTGATGTCTTCATCGCCTCCCTTTTGTACAGTCTCCAGAATAAGCGACTTGCTGCCTTGCTAGCATGCCTCCCTGAGGCAGGTCAGACATCCCGACCAGAGCAAACTCAGCTCTGCCATTCCCAGTCATTGGCTTGCTCAGAAAAGAGCCAGACAGCCCCCCCTAAGCTGTCTGGCATTTAGCAGTAGGGAGGTGAATTCAATCACCAAAATCATTCTGCTGTAGGGTTGAGCAGATCGATCTCCAGATCTACAGTGTGGCATAGCTGGGCTGGAAGTATCACCTTGCCCCCCGCTGAAAGCAGTGGTAAAACTGTTTCGTAGGGCCAGGAGCCATTACCTCCAGCAGCTCTTAGTGACCAGTTGATAACAGCTCTGCCTCTTATCACTCACTTGCTCTCCTGATCTTTTTTCCACTCAGTGCTTTTATCTCGTTTGGTATTTTTATAATTGTTGAAGCAGCAAGCAGACAATTTAGGATTTGCACACAGCAGCAAACCCCCTCAACCAGACCACATTCGCATTCCTCTGCCCTTGGGATTTCCTGCTCCCATACCCACCCTCTCCAAGCCTGCAAGGGACCTACAGCAGCCAGACGAGGCACAGACACAGAGCTACAGCTTTAGCACAACAGCTAACACCCAGCGCCTACCAACCGCCTGCTCGGCTGGGGTTTAAGGTTGCAGTAACAGACGCTGTCACATCCAAGGTGGAAAAAGAATAAAGAAGGACCTTTTATTCTGGGTATCTGAAATATTCACACTGGATATTGCAGAAGGGCTTTTCCTTCGCATATTTGGAAGGTAAAATACCAGGAAAGGAACTGCAGCAAACGACCTACAGACTGGAAGATCACATTTCAGGAATGCATTTCATCTTCAGCAAGTCCTTCTGAATTAGCAATTTTGTACTCAACCTTGCAGCCTAAGCCCTCTAAAATAAAACCTATGGGCAGTCCATGTGAATTTAAAGCACCTATTAGCTGGGTACTTCACATCCTGGACTGTTTAGATCCTCAGAAACTGCATTAGCAAATAAAGAATCCTATTTACTTTTTTTTTTTGTTATTTTGGCCACACTACTGTAACAAAGGCATTGTAAATCCAATTGAAATCTGCGTGCCTTATTAAGTCTGGGCATGCCATATTGACTTATCTCTCCCTTCCAGAAGCCAGGTAGACAGAGGAGGACGCAAGGAGTTCAGATCAGCGGGGGGATAAAGAAAAAAGAAAACTTCAACAATTGGAGGCATTTGAGGGAAGTAAAAGGAAATAATTTTCAAGTCATTGTCATCGCTAAGGAGCAGATCAGCAGCAATGCAAATAAGAGCCCAAGGAATCAACCCCCCCAAAAGCAAGCACAGGCAGCCTTCCCAGCTCCGCTGCCGGTGAGGGGCACTGGGACTGCCTGCACAGCAGCGCCTGGGGAAGGGACTTCTCCAGGCGTGCAAAGACAAGGCTAAAGCAACAAGGATTTGGCCTCGCAGAGACAACCGCGACCTTTGAGAGAGAAAGCTGCCTCTTCCCATTCACATACACACATGTTGTGTGCTGAGCCCCTTCTCCAGGGACACCCTGGGACGGTGCATCCTCTACAAAGCTTGACTCAAAGCACTTCAGCACGTGCTGACCCTTCAACCGCGCTCTAGGACCCCAAAGTGGGACCTCGCAGCAAAGTTGAATGCAGCATCAGGCCAAACGGGGGGGCAGAAAGCAAGGAAAGAGGGGTGCTAGGCAGAAGCTGGCTGCTCACGCTGCTGTGAATCCATGGTGGCTTTACAGAACCATTTCCCAGAGCCTGCCTCTTCGCTAAGGGGTTTTCAAGGTGCTCTGCACCTCCTGACCATGCTACGAATGCATTTCTAGCTGAGCTACAGCACTTGGGTACTTCGCTGACTCACGCTCCACCAAGGACGAGACAAATCCTTCCATTTGTACAAAATTCTGATTCAGCTGTATAAACCCCTACGTGCTCCTCACCAAGCAGCACGCACCCCTCTCCCGATGCCCTGCACAACCCCTGCACTGGGCACAAAACCCAGTTCAGCAGAAACCCGCCGGGGTGTCGCCAAAGCTGTGCGGAGGACCTCTCGCTGGCAGAGCTCCCTACTCCAGATGCTCGCCAGTTCAAGGGCAAGACAAGGGACAAAGTATTGGACATCAGTGCTCTTGGGGGGTTATCTCACCCTACTTCTACTTGTGGTGATGTTCACCTGTTGCTCTGCTGCCTCTCGAAACTTGAAGAGCAGCACTTTGCCACCCTTCATGGGCACCCACTTACCTCTTCCACCCCAAAGATGAACACTAATTTATACTAATAAATCACATTTTAAAGGCACCAGTGTACTTTGCAAAGCCTACCTCAGTGACATTAAGCTCTCGTGTCACTTGGGTAGCATGGAGAACTGCCCTAGGCCAACATAATTTTTACCCTAAATATTAATGATGTTAAATAATTTCTCAGTCCCTCCAAAGGAACGGATTATTTCACAACCATGGGGAGCCAGGCACCACAGGGCATTTCCTCTTTAGTTTTCTATATCCATACTGTTTGAGGACAGGACAAAGTGTTAAACTGAATCTAAGCTGCAAATGGAAGATGAGAAAACAGCTATGCCCAAAGAGATCTTGCACCTCTGGCCTGCTGCAGAAACACCAGCTGGCTCAGAGCTATCCCCTACCCTTGCGTCTCCAACAAAGTCATGCGAAAAACAGTGCTAAGGGGTGGCAGGGTGCTGGCGGAAGGAGTCAGCCTGCCTGTCTTTGTTTGCCTGCAATGCTTCCTCCCTTCCCTGCCATGGACTAAATCCTCTGTATTAACAAGCCTCCAGGTAACAGCACTGACCCTTCGCATCACAGCACTGAGAATCAGACTTGCCAGGGCCACGGCACTGGTGTTCAAACCTCCAAGCAAAAGTATGTGTGGCACGGAATAGGCGCCAGGTGACAGAGCAACCACAATAACACGCATGAAGACACAGCCACACCAGTATTACTGCCCACAGGCTCTGGGGTACGGTGTCTGCCTGCAGACTGTACCTGCCCCTTTAGTCCCATACGTGCTCTGCCAGGCAGATGTCTCACTGTCATCTGCAGCACATCAACCTCCCGCTGAGTTAAGGACATCTAGAGCTCAGTGGCTCTGCACCAGGCTGGCTCCCTGCCATGGGCACAGCACTCCCTCTCCCCTACACTCGCAGCTGGATCGCAGGCGGGTAAGTATCCTCAGAAACAGCACGGCTGCAAGGCTTGGAAACACAGGGGATGAAAAAGCATCATCTTTGCTCCAGTCCAGAGCCAGGCAGGGAAGTGGCTGCCAAATGAGACAGAGAAAAGCTCTCTGGATCTACTCATGCCTCTAGGATTTTCCATAAGAATTACACCCCTGCCATTGAGATGGCTAAACATCTTCTCAACACCCCTCCCTGACACTTTCCTACTGTTCCACGTGCACCTTCCCTCACGAACGCTCAAGAAAGCACAGGGAGGGAAAGCACAGCCTGCGAGTCCCTGCTGCAGCGCCTAGCAGCACCCTGCAATGCCAAGATGTGACCAGCTGCAGCCTGGAGCAGACCTCACAGCAGGGGGTGGACTAGAACCAGCATGCAAAAAAAGCGATTACTTTAGACACAACGTTCAGCTGTGTCACTGCTGTGTGTCCAACATGATATACATTAAGGTGACTGCAGTTTTCAAAGGTGGTGGTCCTCACTCTGATCAGGCTTACTTCGGGTCCCCCAAATAACAGGTCACTTTTAAACAGACCTTTGTATTTATAATTAGTGGAGCAAACCCATAATTATGCAGCAACGGACAGATACTACAAACCGACACCTTGAGAGGCTGCCTCACCACAGACAGTAGACTCTCTTATCCCTGAAGCCAATAGACATTACGTTAAATGTGCCAGCGCTGAAGGATAAAAACTGTCTGAAACACGGAAGAGCCTCCAGCCTGTGAGAGCATAATCTTCACCATGGGGAAAGAGTTTCCCCCAGTTCTAGATCCAGTGCAACCCCACCAAAACCAGGACACTTCCACAAAACCCACACCAGATGCCCTGGTCTGAATCCGGCCCTGCAGGTGCAGCTTCCCCTGAAGGCACCAACCTCTTGGCACCTCCACTCTCACCTTGTTCTCCTCAGGGGTGAAAAGGATGCGGAAAGTGGAACGCATGCCAGGTGCTACCTTACGGTACACAACCTTGGGGCCGATCAACTTGAAATAAGGTGAGCTCTCCAGGACGACCTTCACCAGCCGAGGAACCTGCAGGAAAGACATGAAACTATGACTTTGCCAGTTGTGGAAACACGAGGAGAAGAGACCTAGCCATGCCCCGGTGACATCCTGCCTCAACCACCTTTCCAAGGCACTTTTAGCTCTCGAGGTACATACACATAATACACAAGGGTGGACCTGAATCCCTGCTGCCAGGGCAAAATAGCTCCAGGCCAGAGGCAGTAGGGCAATGCCCTGCTGTGAAGGAAGTGCCAAGCAGATAAGACACCAGCAGCATGGCGATACGATACCAGAATCAAGTCATCCACATAGTCAACAAACCCCGAGAACCTGCTTGCTTCTGCCTGCGCACATCCATGCCATCGCACCTCTAAAGGGGGAATGTATTATCTGAAGGCAAAACAGGACGTGTTATACTGGGGCAAGGAAGAAATTCACTTCTAACATACCGGGTTTGAGCAGGGCAGTCAAGCTGCAATGCTACAGAGTCATGCAGGCAGACCAACAAGAGAAGGAGACCACAGACATTGTGGCCCTACTGGGAATAAAAGCAAGCTGAGGAGCAAAAGGAGGAACATAGGAAAACAAAGGGACAACCCCACAAACAAGGAGATGGCTAAGAGAATTTAAAGGAGGCTGTAGAGAAGCAAGGAAGAAGCATCATACTCTACAAGGAAAGGCTGATGCAGAAGATCAGAGCAGTGAACTTACCACAATAATGGCAAGCCAGATGACCCCCCAGGCTGTGCCTACCAATTATGGGCTTCAAAGGCATTTTCTGCCCTGAGATACATGACCAGCACTGACTCACAGCGTGGTTTCATTACTAAAAGCCAATCTCAGCTCTCCGGAGGCTCTTGCTGCCTGCTGACTGTAGCCAGGCAGCTGCCAGTGCAGGCAAGGCAGATCTCTGGGCATTCCTCCCCATACCCGGGAGTCCCTGCAGGCACCCTGCTGCAAGTTTCTGCCCTCTGGGATGCCACAAACACAGAGACTGCACACAGGCATTTTCTAGCACGCGGATATCAACCCTCGAGCAGCAAACCTCATCTCAGAAAGTCTAAAACAGGTGATTTTGACTGACAGGCAGCTTCACTGGGAAACAACGAACCCACATGAGGCTTGGCAAACGTGGAGATTCATTCTGCACCACCCACCCGAGCCTCATAACCCACGGCCCAGGCAGTCCTGAACTCTCCAAACACCCTTTGCTCCCAGCAATCCCCTGGGGCAGCGAGCTCCCACAGCCAATTTCACACTGCAGACAGACATTTTGGTTACCAAGTCCCTTGGGAGATGAGTTAAGACCTTCAGCAAAAGCCACCCAGAAGACGTGAGGAGCAGCCTGAAGGCAGAAAAGCACTTGTACAAAACACAGGTACAAACAGGAAGTATGTAGCAAAGCGCTTCTGTATTGGAATGATTACAGAGCCTCTATTTGGAATACACTTTGCTGTCAGCTGGATTTTGATGGAGCAGACAGCACCAGGCTACCATGCAGTATAAGTCAGTATGATTCAGAGGAATCTGGGAAACTGGTGAGAAAACTGAGACAGAGCACATGTTGCTTTTCTCTAGGACATTATCAAAAGCCAACGAAAGTAAAATATAATAACCTCTCTTAGGACTATCATCTCTAACTTTGTGTACTTAAATATGCCAAGGATTTTCCTTAGAGCCAATCTTACTTTCACACCAGTACTATCCAATGGTTGAGGTCTTACTAGCTTCAAAACTAATTCATTTCGGGAAAAAATCAACAGTTCACACATTGCCTCCTCTTTACAGGGCATACAAATCCCAAGGTGCAGCTGTACAAGTTTATTATTTTTTAGTGGGAATGGCAGAAATGTTGATGCAGATCTTCTTTTCCACTTGAGGAAGCAGGAATACAGCAAATTAACTGTTTGCCTGTTGGCTGGTACTTGGCAAAGACAAACATTTTGAAGTGCCACATGGATAATGGAGCAGCTGAAGCCAAAAGACTTAGTGGGAATGAAGCAGAGCCATAGGGAAAGAGAAACTGAGGCACACTTTAATCAGGAAAGGACACCTACAGCAAAGAGTGCCCAGAATCACTGTGGACCACACAAGTGGTATCCCTGGGGCACGGGCATCCATGCTGCATCTTTCCAATATCCCCGAGCTGAACGCCAGACCAGGAATGGCACAGCACTCTCCAGGAATAACTGAGGGACCACGCCTGCATCCTCCCTTGCCAAAGGGGCTTCTTTTCAACCATGTCCCTGTCAAAACCTGTCATCTCCAAATATACTTTGACTTCTCTTGCTGTTCCTCCACCTGCCATATGCCCCGACAGTGCTTTTTTGTCCACCTCTTTGTTTCCCCCAACAGGGAGATTTGGAGAGGTGGTTAATTCACCCGCTCTCGTGCACACTTCCATCTTCCCATCCTGCCGCCCTCCTCTCATGGATACGTCTCACTCTTCAGTACACAAGACTGTCTTTAATCACACCTTTCTTTTTCTCACCCTTCTCTGCTTCCAGCACACTTACTGCTAGGTGTCAAGAGAAACCCTTGCCTGTACAATGTTCTCTCCCAGAGCACTTTCTAACTCAGCTCCTTTCCTCACTCCTCTCTTTTCCCACCACCTTGCTCTTGGCACATGCCTCACTCCAGCAAATATTTCCCCTGATGAAATTCAAAAGGTCTCAATTCTCCTCTTTACAGTGGAAGAAAATTGCTGACGTTTTTCAACTTTTCCCTTCTCAACTTCCTTGGGAAATCTCAAAACAATCACAATTTTTTCAAGGAAAGGTGGAGACCTTCAAGAGCATGTTACTGTGGATGGGCTGTGGTTCTCCAAAGGGAAAGCAGAGAGCCACGTTGCCTTAGAAAAACCTGGGCAGAAATGAATTAAACTTAGCAGGAGCCTAAAGTGGCCCCTAAGGGCCTCCCACTGCTCCTGCTAAATCAGTCCGCTTCCACTGCTGTTTCAAAACACCCTTTCTGGAGTGCTAACACCACTAATTGTAACTTATTCCAACATAAAGCGGAGAAGACTCAACCCCTGTGCTCTGACACTGAGCTGCAGAGGCAGCTAAACAGGTTGTGAGAGGCAGAGATGCCCTGCCAGAAACCAAGATTAACCAAGGAGCCACCAGGACATGATACACACTCGAGGTAAAGCATGAGGGCAGATACGGACTGTACAGCCCCTGACATTCCCCTCAGTCCGGGGCTTTCGAGAGGAAGGATGCTGACTAGAAAAGCTCCTTTGGGCTAGATACCACCAATGCATGGCCAAAATCAGGGGCAGAATCTCCAGCATGGGAAGATTTCCACCAGCTTGCAAAATAAAGGTGGTGAGACATTTGATTCTGACGTGCTGCGCTGCAGCAGATAACTTGCTATGCTGTATACCGCGTGAATTACACTGCTCTCCTCTTCCAGCACAGCATTAAACCTCCACGTCCCAGCACTTACCTTGTCGGTGTTCCTCAGAATCAGAGGCGCTTCATAGACCTCGCAGGGGACGTAGCTCTGAAACACCACCTCTGATGGAAAAGGCTGAAACAAGCTCTGGTCCAGGTCAACTGAGGAGAACTGGAGATGCAAGAGAGAGCAGTGAGAGGTTCAGCTGCTGGGAAAAAGATTCATGAATGAGATTCCTACATTGATCTCCCGGGAAGTACAGTCTCTTAGTGACTATGTCTGCCCAGCTCACACTAGGGAAACAGGAGCTCACCCACCTGTGTTCTGAGCTCAGCAAAAGTTTCTGGGCCACGCTGAACGGGCTCAAGCTAAGAAGCTCTTTTGGGAGGTGTTTCTCCAGGTTTCCTTCTCCAAAATGCACGGCAGCACTTACCTCCAGCAGAGCCCTATGCTAACGGGGTCACACAGCTCCAGAGCACTTACTGAAAGAGCCATGAGCACTCACAGAGAAAGCGAAACCCAAGAATTTACGTGAGACTCCGTGGGAAACCATTTCAGGATGATCTTTACTCTGAGACAGAGAGACCAAGTCCCACACATCCCCAGATATCATTTTTTGATATAGAGCCTAGAAATCAGTAAGAAGAGAACAGTACCAGAGGAGGTAAGGCCAACAAGAAAGTAACAGTAGTTAGGAAAAAGACATGTGAGGGGAACGTTGGATGGTGATAAGGTTCAGCTCTTTTCTCAGCATTACCGGGCAACTTGAGTAAGACTGGACTTGAGATCTCCTTTTGCCATGAGCTTTAAAAGGGATGCTTTATTGTATTCTATTATTACTCTTAATTAACACCACTGCAGAAGCATGGCTGAAAACATACACAAACAGCAAATGCTTACAGAGCAGAGGCATTACTTGGAGGAAATTCCTCCCTGCTTTGTCTCCCCTCTTCCAGCTGCACTGCTCCCCCTCGAAAGACATGGGCAGGTCTCCATGTGTGGCTGCGGCACACTGCCAGTTAGTTGTGCACTCGTCTGACGCATTCCCAACCTCCCGTGCTGTCTAGGGCAATCCTTAACCAATTCGTTACAGGTCTCTGGCTGGCAATTTTCCACTCAACAGCCTACCTCAGTAATCTACCCATTTGGACTGCGTGTTGTACTGAGCAATCCTGTAAGAAAAGCAGCTTTAAAGTAAACGTTGATCCAGATAAAGCACCTCCATGTCGCCTCTGCCCAGCGTGATTCCCCTGTATATCTGGCAGCCTGCAATTTCTAACACCCTGCAAGGGTCCCACACATTGTTCCAACCCAAAGCACTAATGCAATTGGTTTTCTTAAATCTTGAATAATTACCGTAGGCCCTCAGCTTTCAAAGGCCAATGCTGCCACCGTTGAGGGAGTCCTATGACCCCAAGCATTTGACAGCAACTGTACCGAAGCGAGATGTGACTATTTCAGCAGGAGGATGGAAAATGGCAAGCTCGCACCCTGGTGTCCTGCCCCAGCCTTCCCCCAGTATCGGGCTTTAGCACTGGTAGCTAAATTCCAGCAAAACACACCAAGTTCAGCAGAGGTTATTCGTATTGGCTACTAAGCATATCAGGACTTCAATGTCTCACCGGGGAAAAATGTTTTACTTTTCCCCCAGCAGAAGGAACTCCACCACCACCAGCAGTTCACAGAATCACTAAGGTTGGAAAAGACCTCTAAGATCATCAAGTCCAACCACCACCCCAACCCCACCATGCAAACTAAACCGTGTCCCGCAGTGCCACGTCCACACGTTCCTTGAACATCTCCAGGGATGGTGACTCCACCACCTCCCTGGGCAGCCTCTTCCAATGCTTCACTGCTCTCTCCGGAAAGACATTTTTCCTAACCACCAACCTAAACCTCCCCTGGCGCAACTTGAGGGCATTTCTTCTTGTCCTATCGCTAGTCACTCGGGAGTTGGAAAGGACAACAGGACCTAGTCACCGAGGTATTCAGAGAAGCTGGAGGCAGGCCTGTCACAAGCACGCACCCTCTTCAAATGTCACCAACAGCAAGGAAAAGGGCAGGAAAAGGCTACCTTTTGATGGGAGGTTTCACTCATGTCTAGAAGCTGGATAATTCGGGGCCGCCTCATCTCCCGAGTGCTGGCCAGCCTCTGCTCCGTGGTGAGAGACATCTCCTTCAGGAAGGCCGAGGGAGTCAGCTGAAATGCAAAACACCAGCAAGAGTTACACAGATGCCTTTCTTCAGAAAGGCTTTTCTTCTTCAACTGCCACTGATGAATAATTTGTGATCACAGCCACTAGGATAGTCCTGGAAGTCCCCTAAGTTACCTGCTGAAATATTTAACATCAGTAAATTAATGATACAGAGCGGAACACACACGCTCTAACCAAGTGGCTCTGCCCCGCCGTTAGCTTCTCCTTCGTGATTTGATGTGACATGTTTGGGGATTTCTGCTCTTTGGGCATTTGTTTTCTTTTTAGTTTTGCTGCACTGAGCCAGTGACCTTTGAAGACAGTGGCGAGGAGTTATCAGAAATCCCCAAACTCTATCCTTGCACAATGCTCACAACCAACACGTGTGTGATGTCACAGTGACATCACAGTGGGTGAGTCAGAGGAAAGCAGAAAAGCAGCGTTGTGCCAAGGCTGACGTGGAGAGGAATGGGTCCAAGTTTTAGTTATTTCTTCTTAATTAGCACTTGTTTTCTCTCGGTTCTGGCCTCACAGACCCCTCCGCAGAAGTACACAGAGATATCTCCTTGACAGACCCTGAGCACTAGGTCATCTCCAGTCAAGTGAGCTCCAGTCAACAAAGGGGACGTCTGTGGATGGGAAGGAGGAATCGCCCTGACTCCACTGCTGTTTGCAGGGCTGGATCTGTGCTCCACACGGGATATGAGATACAATTACTGTTTTGCAACCTGTTCTGTCTGGGACCAGCCACGTCTTCAGGCAGAGATCAAGCAGCCCACCACATTCCCAGCTGCCTGGAGGGCAGGTACGGTCAGAGCAGCACTGGCAAGTACGCCTACGTGACAGAAGATATTACTGCCCACACAAAGAGGATGGAACGAAGCACACACTCACGCTTCAGCTATGCCAGTGCAATGCCCAGGACATTCATTTAACTTGGCATCCAGGCAAGACTCTGGACCTTCCCCGAAGCAGCATGCACCCCATTCCCCACTGCACCATGACAGCCACCTCCGGCAGAAGCCGGGCAGCAAAGCGATGGGGAGGTGGGGTCCAGCTTCACAGTGCTGCTAGACAACAGGAGGGGAAGGCGAAGGAGGGACACAGGGGGAGTTTCCAGCCTTAACACAGGGCCTGCCCAGCCACAGCAGGTACTTACAGTTACAGACTCCTCTGTCTCTCTGACTAGCTTTGGAAAACGAGGTGCTACCACTTTCCTCTGGAATCCACCAGCCATTTTGGAGGACCCCATGGACAGATGCATCTTGCCAGTGGCCATCTCTCAGCTCACCTGCAAGGAGCAACAATGGAACTTTGAAACTCTAGAATCCCATTCATAGTAGAACCAGAGGACACACCCACGTCTCCAGGCTGCGGCATCCTTCCGAAGTGGAGAACTTAAGGCCTCCCCGCCCTGTTCCGTGATTAGGCCATATTTAAGTGGCACAGTCAACATTCATAGCAGTAAAACCCCAGAACAAACATTCCCTGAGCCAAAACAGCCTTTTGCTGGGGGTGCTCTCCCACGAGCCACAAACACACACCAGGGCCTGCTGGCATTTCTCACCTTCCCCCGCTTCCATTACTTTTGGAATCCCATTTACTGGAATTATCAACCCAATCTCTAGTAGTAGCCAAACTGTCCTTTATTCCTTTTTACAAGTTTTCCGGGGGGAACAGAAGGAAGGGAAATGTCACTTAGCTGCTTCATTTTGCCAGGGCAGCTGACCTGATGGGACTGTGTGCCTGACCCTACTAAGTGCTCAGAGTACTATGAACAACCTTAAACCCAGGGATCCCTGCTGCCCCCAGCGTTAATAAAATCAGACTACTTGCCGACTTTGCAAACCCGATGTCCACCCTTTGTGCAAGGAGCCTGGTGATGCTTCCAACTAATGGAGTGTAGAGTTCAATACTCTGATTAAGAACTATAGTTTCTCAAGGCTAATTTGGTTGGTTGAAGTTACAAAAATTAACCAGCAAACATGACTCCTTCCAGGCATGAAATTACCACAGTGCCCAAGAACGTTTCTCCACGGCGAATGAGGGCCCTCATTTTCACTTATTAACACCCAAACTTAAGGCTCCCTACAGGCATTAGAGGCTGTAACAGCAGAAATAAAAGCATGAAACCATTAAAGGAACATGAGCAATTAGCTCAAATATAAATGCAAATATGTGACAGCTGGGCCACTGAAGACTTTATCCTAATGGCAGTTCTTCTCCAGCATCCTCATCCTACAAGTAGCATGGGTTAACAGGTCCATGGGCCATTCTTCTTCCAACCACCAGCCTGCCGACCACCTCTCTCCGTCTGCATCACACAAAGTGGGGGTGCAAGAAAGGGCAAGAAGAGACGACAACCCCAGAAAGTGGTCTCGAACACAAACAAAGAGAAACATGTACAGTATTTGCTAAGCACTACTTTGGACTAGAAATAATTTCCCCTCCCTTTCTGGCTAACTGGACCAAGGAACAGATAGGTTTGCCCGCTTCTTATTTTCTGGCACTTGAAAGGCCAGTGCTCTCAAACCCAGCTCTACTCTGACTTTTTTCTTTTTCATTCTGACATTATCTGACAAAAATCACAGCTCACATTCCCTCCTGCTTCCTTCTGTTCCACATCACCTTTTTTGTGTGGATGATGTCTTGCTGTATACAGCAAGTCATCATCTATACAAAGATGACCATTCCCTCCCCCTCAAGGTTTACCCTCATCCTGCAAGCAAGGTAATTAACTTCATTCCTTTACTCCCCCAAACAGCTACAGCATTGCACATGTTCATGGTACTGGGCCCTTTACAGTGTTAGGAAACAACAACATTGCTGTCTCCTTTTGTTCTTGCAAGAAACATGAGACAGCACAGCACAGCACTATGGACATGAAGACATGCTGTAGCAAGAGCTAGGATTTAAAGCTGGAAAGAACTCTTTTTCCAAGACAGAAATCTAATGGGGATGATACAACATTAATCTGGATTTCCACGTTTTATTATTAGGTCTTGAGAATAACTGGATTATTTGTTCCAATTTTCTACCTGTAATTTCACTTTGCTTGAAATTAATCCCATTCATCATGCCCACAATGCTTATTTCCAAAGGGCTTCCAACCTCCACAGCCCTGGCCCCGTCTTACAGCTTCCCCTGCTCTCCACTGAGGCACTATCACAGCCCTGCGGCTCCACTTCCCTAGAGCCCGCAGGGATCAGCCTCCCAGATTCAGAGGAAAAGAGCAGAACTAAGGAATCAGCCACATCTCCCTGTAGAGGCAAGACAAAACAGCAACCGCGCCACAGCACGCCTCCAGCCCACCACCCCTGGCTGGTGGGGGGAGATCTCCATCTTCCCCACCTCAGACAGCCCTCTACCCATCCCAGAAACATAAGGAAGGGTTGCAATTCCCCCTCTGCTCCAGGCCCAGGGCACAGACAGCGCTACCACCTCAGCTTTAGGTTCAGAGCACAAATGCCCTGAGCCTGGGCAGAGGAATCGGGACACAACAGCTAAGACCACCTAGAAGAGCAATGAAGAAATATGCCCAGGGCTGGGGTAGACATTCCTGACGTGTCTCAGGAAACCAAGATGTATCGGAGCAGGGCACCAAGCTGAAGATCCCCAAGGACATCCAAGCTTCAGTCTCCTCCCCAAGGCTCCCTTTTACCCTGGTATCTACAGCTAAGCTAGAAGTGTCCACCATCGCTGCACGTTGCACAACAATTTTTGAACCCATTAAAAAAACCTTTACCTCCCCAGACTTGCTCTTAGACCAGGTATATAATTCAATCCTACTGAGTATCACGTAGCTGCTGCATCCCTGCTGTTGGCCCTCCTGCCAACAAAACTGCCTCCTTCCTGCCCGCTGCCCAGACACTCCCTTAGGACAGGGAATTCACGCTTCTCCTGAAGGATTCACTTTGCATAGTGCCCACTTTTGCTTCCTGAATCACCATGGGCTACTCGGTGGCTGTGGACAGCCTGGAGAGACAGGAGATGGCCAGGGAGCCATTGGTGTGACCGTGCTCCCACCAGCGCAGCAATAACTGACACAGTGGCGGCAACTTCCAAGAACCCCAAGGCAACTGACAGGACTTGGGAATTGGGCTGCCCGGCGTCCCCTCTCCTCAACTGTCACAGCCTTGCCAGGCACAGCAGGAGGATTTTACCAGGACCTCAAGGAAGCAGAGGGTTCAGAGCTTGACATTAGCTAAAAGTATGCTTGTTTCTCTGCCGCTCAGCTCCCCCTGCTCTAACGTGGGGAGATACTGCACTGGGCAGTGCTCAAGGTGCTGTGCGGAGAAGCTTCTCAAAACAGCAGCATCTCATCCTGCAAGTAGCACGACAGGAAAGGGCCACTAACCCACTAAAGACTGGGGGTTTACCACCTTAACCAGTTCCACACCAAGGGAACAGATGCCTGTTCAAGCATTTGCGGCTTTGGGATTTCTTCAGCTCTAGGCTGGAGTGGAAACGATGCTTTCTGCCTTGAACTTTCTCAGCATCACAACTGGTCGACTCAGTCTCATCTCTGGTGGTTTACAATGCCACTGAAATGCCTTCACAAAGTTATAGCCCTGTAAATCACTGCAGCCCATCCATTTCCTAAACATCTCACTCCGCAGTGAATGATTGCAGCAGTATTCTAAAGTACGCCTTAGAGTAGCATTTATTCATGTTCCACGAGCTTCAGATCAATTAATTTAGACACTGCAGACTAGCTAATCATTTCTTTAAGGAGTACAGAAAAAGTTTCCACGCTGACTTACAAAACAAGAACTCAATTTCTATTTTGCTCGCCCAGGAAGGACCCCAATCACATCAATACAAAAGACAGCAGGCAAATCAGTGTTGCCACAGCTCTGACAATCCCTTTGGGGGTGTCCTCTGTTGTTGCACCTGGTGAATACCCATCTGAGGAGCTCGTTCCAATTAACTGTGCACACATATACCCACACACCAGCCAGGGACACCCAACCTACAAGAGCATCTCAGCTGCCAGGGAGCTTCACGCATTTTCAGCACAGCAGATACTATAAACATAAGCTTCTCATGAGACTCTCGGCCACAGGCAAACCAAATCATCCCATCTGCTTGGCTGGGAACAAGAAATCCTTGGTCTGAAAACCACCATTCATTATTTGGGGGTTTACAATTCAGTTAAGGAGCATCTTAGCCCTGAAAACAAACTGGCTCTCCAGCCACCTAGCCTGTGGAAACTTGCTCCAAAACATCTCCCACTTGGTGTCCAGCCACCGATTGAGTGGAAACTGGAGAGCTCAGGCAAAGAAGCCTCAGATGTGACACCCTTGTGCGCTCAAGGCACCAAGACAGAAGTGCTGTAAGGAAAGGCAGCTGGATGCTGGGTGATGCTTCCAGTCTCAGAAGGCAGAACTTGGAGACAGATGTCAAGGTGAGACCCACCAAGTCCCTTGTGCTTGGCCGGAGATGCGCTCACAGGGCTGCCACCTCGTGCTCCTTCCCACGGCTCCAGCACCTTACAAGCAACATTAGAGCCTCCCCTGCTCAGCACAGAAGCAACTCCTGCCTGCTGCAGGCACAGAGCACACCTGCAGCCAGGTTTCATGCTCAGAGGACTTGCCAGACAAGCCTTGGGTGCTTAGCAAGGGAAACTGCTGGCCACAAAGCACCTTCATGGAGCTGCATGGTAGGAGTGACACAAAACCCATACAAGGCTTGCAAGCACCTCAGCACCCCAATGCCAAACCCAACGCTGGTACCTCGACCTGCTCCCTTCAGCCTCAACAACCCTGCTCCCATGCTTGGCTGTGCTCCCGCTAGCAAACTCACCGTCTCTTTTTCCAGCCCAAACCTTCCTGCCCTCCCAGATAGACGGAGGGGGACAAAGCCATTCCTTAGTCCTGCTTGTCAGTGCAGACAAGGTCACTGCCACATCTCCTAGCACTGCTGCGTGGAGAAATCAAGTGAGAAAAAGCCTGACCTCCAAGCTAGCAGCTAGGATGCTTAAGGGCTAAAGAAAAGCCTTGGCTGGGGGGCTCTGCCCCTGCATCACAAAGTTTTTTAACTAACGACTATTTAACGTGCAACACATGAGCAGTCTCCAGAGGGGGAAAAAAAAAATAAGAGGCCAGGATCATCTTCAAAGTGAAGGAAAAAGATTTGTTTCATGATGCGGGCTCACAGCTAGTATAGGCTCCCTGCCTCACGCTGGGCAGAAAAGGAGGGTCTGCACAGGACCGCTCTGCTCCCAGCTGTTTTTGGCCTTCAGCTACATTAGGGGTGCAAAGAAGCACCTTCACCTTGTCTCTTTAGGGCAGCAACATTAACCTCTGAACACTCCCTGGCTCATGATATGGGCCAGGGCCATAAGGCCAAAGTGTCAGTAGGCACAAGGTAGGGCTTCACACAAGCTCAGTCGTGCCAGGACCTGGAAAATTCAGAAGGCTCAGCAGCACAAATACAGGCACAGAGGGGCCCTGAAGGGCCCCTGAGCTTGGCAAAAGCTGCGCTGAGGAAAAAGTTAATGTGAGCACTTAGATATGGCCCTAAAGCATCCAAATCCCTTTGTGCATATGTCCAACAGCTTCCCTCAGTGAAGTAACACTGAACAGCTCTCTGATGACGCTGTGCTGAAAAAGATAGGAAATTAAGAATAAACAGCAAATTTCTTAATGGACATTAAGAAAAAAAATTGGAAGTTTCATGTAAAAGCACAGCTTCACATCTATACAGATCCTGCGGCTGTCACTATGCCACGTGCCAGTGCTCTTATTTCAAGGGACTCCACGTCACTTGTGCTGAAGCAGCAGCACCAACCTCTGAGCTGGTCTGATACCAACCGATCGCCCTCCAAACTTAAAGGCTGGGGATATATTGGCACGCTCTGCACTACAAAACGCTACACCCAGCTTTTCTTGTAGAAGCAGGGACTACTGGCTCAATCTTGTTTCAGTATACACAATAAATCCTCTTTCTTCTTCCTTCTGCAAAGATAAACCATCTCTCTCTGGACTAATTGGTTAATTTGCCTTTCTATTACACTTTGCTGGAAGAGTGAGACAGGAGATCTGTTCAAAGTGAGAATCAGGATGCTATTGAACAATTTTGTTCAGCTACATCTTCTTGCCCTCTTCAGGCTTAAGTAGCAAGATCACATTTTGTGACTACAAATCACCTGCTTAGCTATCATTACCATAGAAACAGCATCTCAAGGAAGCCAGGAAAGGAGAAGCACAATTTCCAGGACTAATCTCTTGTCCCTCCAGCCCACTGCTAAGTGGCTGAGTGCTTTCTAAATCAAGTCTTGCTACCCAGGAAGCCTCACCCGTCGCCTTTATAGTGCAGTGCCTCTGTATTTTATCACTTCGGTACTGTCATCCTGCAATTTATTACAAAAGCTCTACCATAGCCAAGATAATTAATAAGAGCCTAGTGTTACACCTTCCTGTTATTTCTTTTAATAAACTTCAACTCTCAGCTGACAGCGAGCTGGACCAAGGGTCTGCTGGAGATTCCACAGCTCCACATGCTATAATTTACAACTGTGGCTCCTGCCTGAAATATTAACAGTACTACTGTCCCTTTCCCAACTGCCTCTCCCAGCACCTGATCTCTGCTCTCCTGGCTTTGCAACTTGCATCAACTCTCCCTTTTTATTTCCTCTTTTTCTGGCATCTGGACCACATTTCATTCCGGTTCGCAATACATCGGAGCTTCCACGCAGCTAGAGGCTTTGGAGTGGAAAAGCAGAAACCAAAGGACTATTAATGGATCCCCAGGTCAGGAGCAAGCGGCCGTACGCGGGGTCAGAGCTGACTCCGCAATGGTGAATTCAGAGCAGCACGTTCGCTAAGCAGTACCTCTCTTTAGTAGCTACTGTCAAGACCTCATTCAAAGTTCATGGAAATCATAGGAAGACTCCTATGGATAGCAGATTGTTTCCCCATGTGATCCCTTACTCTGCAGCAAATGTTTGGACACGTCACATCCACTAGCCTGCTAAGGAGAGCTAAGATGAAAGGAACAATTCTGTACTCCCCGGGGGCTTAAAGCATATGAACCTCCGCTCTGCTGACACGCAATCGTTTGTTAATCTACCATTCCACTGCACACCCAAGCTGGAACAAGGGGCACTGCCAGCATCCCGAAAAACCACCCTCCCTCCCTTTCTGAGCCATCTCTCAGCTTCCGCAGTATCAATTTGCAGTGCGCAGCACAGGCAGCACGATGTTCACATCCTGACCAGCTGCCTTCCCCAACCAGGACCCCGAGAGGTCAGGCATCAGCCGAGTTCTCGGACAAGCTCCTGTGAACCTCAAGCCAAGTGTTTTAACCTCAATTTTCAAAACCTTCCAAGTGAAATACGTCTGCATATTCACGCCCAGTTCTCAAACGAGTTTCAAGCTCTGGAAAAACATCAACATTAATTGAATTCAAAGATGCTAAACTGCAGACAGGTAAGCGGAGGCAGGAGTACCACTCGGCAACCTCACCTTGGCTGGCTCCAGCCTCGAACCCAATTATCCAGCACACACATGGATTGGCTGCCGGAACAGCAAATATTCCCTATTGACTGGATTACTCCTGTAACACTACAGCACTGGCTGTAACCCCGAGGTGCTACAGAGCAGGCTTTGGCTTCACCGAGTTATTTCCCACCCTTCAGCCAAGGGGCAAGGCTGGACAACCTGTTAGGAGCAAGCTGCACCCTCCTGGAGTAGTCCAGCCTTTGGCTTTTCCCTCGACGTAGACAGGAATTGCTTCTCAGGAAATCACCTATGGATTTAGAAGGCAAGGAAAGGACAGTCAGGGTGAGTTGGCTGCGCAGTCGCTCTGAGCTAGGCCATTTGTTGCATTTTGCATCACAAGCCTTCACGGCATTTTCTAGACAGAGCGAGAATAAATTGTCTCGTCCCTCATTTACAGACGGGGCCTGTGCTGGTTTTGGCTGGGATAGAGTTAATTTTCTTCATAGTAGCTAGTATAGGGCTGTGTTTTGGATTTGTACTAAAAACAGTATTGATTATTGTCACGAAGGATGAGGAAAAGGCTGAGGTACTTAATGCCTTCTTTGCCTCAGTCTTTAACAGCCACACCGGGTATCCTCAGGGCATCCGTCCCCCTGAGCTGGATGACAGGGATGGAGGGCAAAATAGGCTCCCCATGATCCAGGAGGAAGCAGTTAACGACCTGCTATGCCACCTGGAGACTCATAAGTCTATGGGGCCTGATGGCATCCACCCAAGGGTGCTGAGGGAGCTGGCGGAGGAGCTTGCCAAGCCGCTCTCCATCATTTATCAACAGTCCTGGTCAACGGGGGAGGTCCCGGATGACTGGAGGCTTGCCAACGTGACGCCCATCTACAAGAAGGGTCGGAAGGAGGATCCGGGGAACTACAGGCCTGTCAGCCTGACCTCGGTGCCGGGGAAGGTTATGGAGCAGCTCATCTTGAGGGCGCTCACGGGACACGTGCAGGATACCCAAGGGATCAGGCCAAGCCAGCACGGGTTCATGAAAGGCAGGTCCTGCTTGACCAACCTGATCTCCTTCTATGACCAGGTGACCCGCTTAGTGGATGAGGGGAAGGCTGTTGATGTTGTCTACCTGGACTTCAGCAAAGCCTTTGACACTGTTCCCCACAGTATTCTCCTAGAGAAGCTGGCGGCCCGTGGTTTAGACAGGTACACTCTTCGCTGGGTAAAAAACTGGCTGGATGGCCGAGCCCAGAGGGTTGTGGTGAATGGGGTGAAATCCAGCTGGCGGCCGGTCACAAGCGGAGTCCCCCAGGGCTCAGTTTTGGGACCGGTCTTGTTTAATGTCTTCATTGATGATCTGGATGAGGGGATAGAGTGCTCCCTCAGCAAGTTTGCAGACGACACCAAGTTGGGAGGGAGTGTTGATCTGCTTGAGGGTAGGAAGGCTCTGCAGAGGGATCTGGACAGGCTGGATCGATGGGCTGAGGCCAACCGGATGAAGTTCAATAAGGCCAAGTGCCGGGTTCTACACTTCGGCCACAACAACCCCAGGCAACGCTACAGGCTTGGGGATGAGTGGCTGGAAAGTTCCCCTGCAGAAAAGGACCTGGGGGTGTTGATCGACAGCCGGCTGAATATGAGCCAGCAGTGTGCCCAGGTGGCCAAGAAGGCCAACGGCATCCTGGCTTGTATCAGAAATGGTGTGGCCAGCAGGAGCAGGGAGGTGATCATGCCTCTGTACTCGGCTCTGGTGAGGCCGCACCTCGAATACTGTGTTCAGTTTTGGGCCCCTCACTACAAGAAGGACATTGAGGTGCTGGAGCGTGTCCAGAGAAGGGCGACGAAGCTGGTGAGGGGTCTGGAACACAAGTCTTATGAGGAGCGGCTGAGGGAGCTGGGGTTGTTTAGCCTGGAGAAGAGGAGGCTGAGGGGAGACCTTATCGCTCTCTACAACTACCTGAAAGGGGGTTGTGGTGAGGTGGGTGTTGGTCTCTTCTCCCAAGTGACTAGTGACAGGACTAGAGGAAATGGCCTCAAGTTGCGACAGGGGAGGTTCAGGCTAGATATTAGGAAAAAGTTCTTTACTGAGAGAGTGGTGAAACACTGGAATAGGCTGCCCAGGGAGGTGGTAGAGTCACCCTCCCTGGAGGTATTCAAGGAGCGTGTGGATGTGGCATTGTGGGATGTAGCTTGATGGACATGGTGCTGTGTGGTGTTGGGTGGGTTGTGGCTTGTTATTGTTGTTGTGTGGCGTGGGTTTTGTGGGTTTTTTTTTTTTTGTGGGTTTTTTTGGTGTTGGTGGTTTTTTTTTTTTTTTTTCTTTTTTTTTTTTCAGGTTGGACTCGATGATCTTACAGGTCTTTTCCAACCGTACTGATTCTGTGATTCTGTGATTCTGTGATACACAGGGATGTTTTAGTTACTGCTGAGCAGTGCTTACACAGAGTCAAGGCCTTTTCTGCTTCTCACACCGCCCCGCCAGCAAGTAGGCTGGGGGTGCACAAGAAGTTGGGAGGGGATACAGCCGGGACAGCTGACCACAACTGACCAAAGGGATATTCCATACCATAGGATGTCATGCTCAGTATATAAACTAGGGGGAAGGCTGGCCGGGGGACCGCTGCTTGGGCTGGGCATCGGTCGGAGGGTGGTGAGCAATTGTTTTCACTTGCATCACTTGCCTTTCTTGTTTGTTGTTGTTTTCATTACAATTTTTATTATTATTATTATTATTATTATTATTATTATTTTACTTCATTTCATTTATTAAACTGTTTTTATCTCAACCCACGAGTATTCTCGCTTTTACTTTTCCTATTCTCTCCCCCATCCCACTGGGGCAGGGGGGAGTGAGCGAGCGGCTGTGTGGTGCTTAGTTGCCAGCTGGGCTTAAACCACGACAGTCCTTTTTGGGAGGATGATGGTAGGAGAGAATGTATTGGATAGTGTGCTATCTGAGTATGACAAAACCAGCACAGGGCCACACAAAGATTTAAGGCCAAAACATCCGAAAGCCCACGTGCGAGACGAGACGAGACGAGACGAGGGGGGCAAGACCAGCAGCGGCGAGGCAGGCAGCCTCCATCCCCCTCCACATTTAACCCACAGCCCGCGTGCAGTCACATCGGCATCCCATGGGGAAAAAAGGGAAAAGTTTGGGAAGGTTCTCCTTCAGGGAGCAAAGCTCGCTCCCCGGCCAGCCCTGGGGGGAAGAAGGGGCCCCAACTCCCCCTCCCCACACAGAGAAAGGGCTGCAGCCTCCGGGGGCACCTCACCCAGCACCACAGCCCCACTCTGCTCCACCCGCAACCTCACCCCTAAAGCCTCCCCAAAAAAGCACCCTGGGCGCACCGGCACCGCCCTCCCGCTTTCCTCCGGGGAGGGGACACAGCCACCACCACCCCAGCACGGGGGGTCACCAGCGTCCCCCCACCTCTCCCCCCCCGCGGGGGACACGGGGCACACTCACACACCCGATCCCCGCTGCCAGCCGGGCTGTTGCCCTCCTGCCGAAGGCAACCGGGACTCCGGGCGGGCCCAAACACCCAAATTCCAAATGACAGCCCTGAAGAGGTCACCACTTGGGAAGAGCACATCAAGACAGTCTGCAGGAGCTGATTTCAGCCACCCAGGCTACAGAAGCACAGCACCCAGAGGGCCCCAGCTCTATCCCTGCGCTCAGCCAGGCTCTTCAGCCTCCCTGCAGCACCCATCACTAGAGGGAGAGCCTGGGTAACCCTTGCAAAACCTGCTCCCAGCCCCGAGGGAGGTCAACTCCCTTTGCCGGGGCCTTAAACACCCAGACAAAATCCTGGCAGGCAGCAGGCAACAGCTGATGCAGCCCTGTGAAAGGGGAGCCTCGGAGACCCTGGTGAGCAAGCAGAAGGGGACCAGTGCTCTCTGCAAAAAGCAGCTTTCTTGGATTCTCTTGGCTTTTGCACACAAAGCCCTCGGGGGGCTCCAGCGTTTCCCAAAACACAAACATTCTGCCAAAGCTGCTTAATTTCCGATGGCAGAGAAGGTGAACACTACAGATTATTACTTTTTCGAGCTAATGGGGACTTTGAGGGGTAGGAATACACTGCATTCCCAGAGAGCACAGCGGGGAGGTGTCGCTGCAGCTGTACGCTACCAGCCAGAGTGCTGGCAGCTGAGCAGGGGGAGGCCACAGCCAGCTTGTCCAGTAGCTTCTTCACCATAACCATGGCTCTTGATGGATACAGACACCAGGCAGCCCTGCCAAGCTGCCATTTTTGAACAGCACAGACCTGAAATTAAAATCAACATGGGTGTACATACTTTGCAAGCCTACACACACGGTTCAGGACGTCCTGCAGGATGTAGAAGACTGCAGCCACCGCTTTCTGACCCAGTCTTGGGCTTCACCATGTTTGGAGCTGGAAAGATCATCTGTCTCACAGAGCTTGCTGCCCGAGACACAGGTGTAGCTGAGACAGGGAAGACCAAGTCCCTTCCAGGCTTCTTCCTCAGGACAGGGCTTATCAGTTCCAAGAACACTTGCAAGCTAGCCACAAAGTGAAGCATCAGCCATCTTCCCGAGGGGAGACCCACGCTTTCAAAAGGAGAGCCCAGAAGCTGAAATTCACACCACCACGGATGCTCAGGACCACCAACTCAGAGGAGGTACAGGGTTTACATCACTGCTCCTTCTCCATTCCTGGGGCTGTACATACAACCCCACAGGGACCAACAAGCCCCTCTTCCCTTGCCAACACCCTCTCTGCCCCATGAGCTCACCTCTGTTTTCCTTCACAATATCCAACTCTCACCATCAGGTTCACCTTGGAGCCACCATTCCCAATTCACACTTGGCTCTCAGTTGGCTGCCTGCGTTTCTGGCTCAAAGGACACATTTCAAGCAGCACAGACTGCAGCTAGTCCCAAGCAAGCAGAGAGGGGGGGATCACACTTGCACACAGCCCAGCGCAGAAGCAAGCCACCCACCTCAGCACTTCAGACAAGCCACCCTTCTCCACCCTAGCAGGGTCTGACCAAACCAGGCTGTTGGCCCTGGTCTCCTTAGAGGCACAGCTAACAGTCCGTGCCGGGAGCTGCTCTACAGGGCTCCAAATCCTGCCCCCCATCCCCTGAGAAGCGTTGTTTACATAGCTCTTACCCTCCTGCAGAAACAAAAGAGCATACAGCCAAGGGCAACAGGCACCCATGTTGCATTAGTAACCTCTCCTTTGCTGCAGTGCTAGAGGCACACAGAGCACTATCAGCCGGCATCCCCAAAAGCCCTGCTGCAGGCTCTGAGATGAGACCTGACAGCACAGGCACTGTCTAGCTTCCGAACACCAACACCAACACCCTGGCGGGGGTTGAAACAGGCACATCAGAAACATAGCTTTCCTGTCACCAGTGCTGCACTCACCAGATCAAACCCACAGAATAATTGCACACATCTGGTGTCTTGCAGAGGACAGAGCCACAGCAAAGGCAAAGACCAGAGCTGCAATGAGGATCCAGGGAGAGCAGGGAAGTGCTGGCGCAGACAGCTTACACCATCACAGGGATGCAGATGGGAGCATCCACTACCCCCACTTCAACCCATAAAGGTAAAACTCCAGCACTTGGTTAAAGAAAGGAATACGACTGCAACACTCAGTCATTTTAGATGCTGTCAAAACTTTTCCTCCCAAATAACTGCAGTGACATCACTTACCTAACTGCAACCTCGTGAAGTGCCAATCATGAAGTCCCAAACAGGCAGCCCATAGCCCTCTTTGTCCAGGCAGGGTTCATACTTGTCTTCTTCCGAAAAAAGAAGGAAAAATAGAGTTGGCCCCTTTCAGCCATTTTCCCCCCTGCCTTCCTCTGAGCAATGCAATCCCACATTGCAGGGGAGAACATCGGGTTTTTTGGTAGCACAGACCTCAAGGCACAGCCCTGGATTTGCTTTCTCCCTTTTTATTCCCATGCTGGGAATCCATTTTGTTTCCTCACTTTTTGCTTAGTTTACATCTCACTTCCAAACCCTGAACTGCTTCTCCACTCCTGTTCTGAATCAAGACAAGATTTCAAACGCCTACATTTTGGAGACCCTGCCATTTGCCGTACAGCCATGAAACCCCCCCCAAAATAAATTGGTTTTTCCCCACTGCTTTTTAAAACAAAGTCCTTGGCCCCAACAAGTGTAATGCCTCCTAGGTTTTCTTTTTCCTTAATACTATGAAACCATTTAATCCAGCCAGCTGCCTTTGCACAAATGCAGAAGAACATTTATAAGCCTCAAGAAGTTAATCCCATTTCAAGGGGAATGTCTGACATAGAGGTTAGCAAGGCAGTAACGGGGGCTGTGATTGCCCGGAGACAATGCACAAGAAGATGGGGAGGCTCTGGATGGAGGTTCAGGCCTGACTCAGCAAGGTACTGCCACAGCATCTCAGCCTGAACAAGGAAACACAAAGATGTCAAGGGCACTGATCACTCACGCAGTTACAGGACGGTTCGATAGCTGTTCCTGGGACTGACACTACCTTAATCCTTAGTCTTGGCCTCATGTTTCCTCTGGAAGCTAAAAGCCACCTAAGTCCCCGTGATATTGAGGACAGAAACATGCTGCGGTACCACCACGCTGTAGCACCAGGGCTCAGTGGTCTTTCACGGTCACAGAGGCAGAGCAGGGGTCAGTCTCCCCTCCCGCACACCCAGCCCTTCTCCTCAGCTGGCAGGGTCCCGCCAGGGCATTCTCCATCCCACCCAGTGCCACCGGGCACCACAGGCTGGGGAGTACCGGGCTCTGGTCGTGCATTCCTTCCCCCCCACTTTTTTCCTGGGCTGCTCTATGATCTCAGGAATTCCAGCTGGGCCTCGGCCTTTGCGCAACGAGTTCGGCGGTTAAGCGTCCCTTGACTGTACCAGGAACTCTTGCATGGCTAAGGTGGGGAGCAGCACTGACTGTACCAAGCACTCCTGTTACCCAACTCAAGGCAGGTAACGAGAGCGGGAATAACCAGCCATCCCCTGACAGCCTTGGAACATCCCTTACCTGGGCCATAGCCCGAGTGAAACAGTACCAGTGTTGCTGGAATTCCAGTAACTTTCCAGTAACTTGCTGATGACTAAAGCCAATCATCTTACAAACCTACAAACAGCCGTTCCAAGTGAGCTCTCCTGGACCGCAGCGGGCTGCCACCAGCATCCTCCTCGCAGTGGGACGCCTCTCAGAGTTTCATGAACTCTGCAGTTTGTGAAATGTGGAGGACTGCCGCCAAAAGCTGGCGACGTGACCTGGGCTGAAACCTTCTCCTCCTTGAGGCTCAACTTGCAATGGAGGGGTCTGCTCCATTGCTGTCCCCAGAGCATCCCCCTTGGGCTCCACCACAGAGACAGCCTTGCAACTTTCCCTTACAAAGCAGCACGGGGACTCCCAGGACAACCAGGCCACAGAGAAGAAACCTTCCCCATTTTCTTAACCAACCCAAAACCTTTTCCTCTTTCCTACAGATAGAAAAAATCCCTCCCGTGCCACAGGCAGCACAGAAGATGCACCAAGTATGAAACTGATGGTCACAGATTCGCACTCATCTAATGACAGCTCTGCCAGGGACCAGGAAAGGTGTTTGATCTCACAGGGACTCAGCTTTCCTACCTGCGAGGCAAGTCCAGCAATACTTATTTGGGAAAAGGACAGTCACAAGAGCTAGCAAACAACTCACATTCAACACAGTGCTGTTACTACTATGGAGAGACTTGTCTAGCCTCTCTCTCTGTAATTAGCCCCTTTCTCTAATGTCTGAGCAGCCCAGTGCTTTTAGCAACATATAGAATCACCTTTCTTAGAAGAAAATGGTATCTTTTACCAGTCTAACTTGGTGGGAAGAAAAAGCATCACTGAGAAACCTGATCTTATCCATACCCTTACAGCATGCTGGCTAGATCAACATATCTTTAAAACACATGCCTGCAGCAATCCTGAAAGGCAGGGGAAAAAGCATCTCGGCTTTGTGGATAGAACTGTGATGCAGACGATACTGCACAGGAAAATGAAGGTATAACTTTAACACGAATCAGCTGTTCTCCAGCAACTGCCTACAAGCAGCGTCTTGTCCCATAGCAGACAAAAGGTCTCATACTCCACATTTGCTGTGGGGTTAGATGTCCGGCATATCTGCAGTCAGGTACAGCCGCCTGCCTGGAGAGTTTCACGAACTCTCCAGTTTGTGAAAAGTGGAGGACTGCCGCCAAAAGATGGTCCTTCCATGTCTCTCTTTTTTAATGCTTACCTAGCTTTACTGTGCTCAGAGACAGAAGATGAAACCCCGTTCAGCCACGTGGCAACATGGGCTAGAATGAAATAGCACCCATTCATTCACAGATGACTTGCAGCTCAATTACTAACAGACCAAGAAGCAGCAAGGTGGAGAAAGGCACTTCTGAACACACAGACAGAGGCAGCAGGAGGGCTGCTGCACTTGGGCAGCTCTTTCCATCCAGTTCTTTTCCGAGCAGAGCAGCCCCAAGTGAAAACTGCCCTTCTTCAGCCATTTCAGGAGAAAAAGGGGGTCCATTTGCTCACCATTAGAATGCAATGTGCATGACTCAACATTGCCTTATTCTTACTGACTACAGCCTTCAGGGCATTTTCATTAACTAATGGCCCTGAAAGCAGCAGTCACCAATTTAAGATCTCAGGGGAGGTTTTGAGTACACATTGCAAATCTGACCTAACTCCTATTTACTTCAGACACAAGCAGGAGCAACTGACACAATTTCAATCAGAATTGGGCAGTCTGGATCAGGTCTTGATGTTACAGAATATCTTGAAAAACAAGGTCAAAAACAAGTGCTAAAAACAAGTAAGAAGAATCAGAAGAATGTAAAGAAGATACTTCATAACAAATGCACCTGGCACTTAGACATACTAAAGAAAAAGACTGTCTTCACCAACTCTCTACTAACTAGCAATAACGATTAACACAAGGACGAATCTTAGAAAAATAGAATGGACTGCCAAAACAGTGCCCTAGAGTTAACCTGTCTCACTATAATCTCATTCTAATGCTAAAGAACACACCTCCTAGCTAGAAAAGCCCCCAACCCAATTAAGCCCCCTAGTCTCTCAGCAGGTGTGGTGAATTAAGAGAACTACAACTTTAAGATGAAGTAAGAAAAGTATTAACCAAGAGTAAATTAAGGGGTAGAACCAGGAGGCATAACTAACGTAGTTAACGGTTTCAAATACCTGTCATGATTTTAACCTGGTATGCATGTTAGGAGGAGAAATCCCCCATGCACCCGCCGCTGCAATAAACCAATGTCGGCTTTCTAAACTACCATTTGGTTTGGCGAGTTTTCTTCGTTACAATTTTCGGTAACAGAATTTGGTGACCCAGATGGGACCTGCTCTCCGGAATCTTGACGGACCAGAGGAATCGTAAGAACTCCAGCGTGCACCGGAGTATTTTCGGGGAGGCCCTCCGATTCCCTGGTCGGGAGAGTTTCTGTGACAGCTCTCTGGGAGACTAACGACATTGGTATTTGATATTAATATTGATATTGGTATTGGTTGCTTGCAAATAAGTCATATCTGAATTCAGTACGCGTTGTTAAGTTGCTGGTATTGATATCAGGAGTACACTACTGTATAATTTTGTGTAATCCGTATGCTACTACGGGGATGCCCGGAATCTGGATTTTGATTTGGACACATCTACGTGGTTATTTTACATAATGGGTGCTGGACAATCTACTGAAGGGGGGATTCTTAAGTGTTCCCCTTTGGGGTGTATACTAAACCATTGGAGGAAGTTTGGGGGTGATCCTCTGTACACTCTGGATGATCAGGAGAAATGGCCTAAGAACGAAAATATAAATTACAACATTGCGTTACAGTTAGTGCTGTTCTGTAGGCATGAAGGAAAATGGGATGAGGTACCATACGTGAATTTGTTCTTTGCTTTGCGGGATCATTATAACATACGTAAGGAGTGTGGCTTGATTGCAAGTGAAAGTGGTGTCTTAGCCCTAGAGGCAGAGAAAAAGAAAGCACCTAGGTGGTGTTGTTCAGCATGCAGCATCGGCAAGCAATGCAATAAAAATAAAGAAAGTGGTGAAGAAGAGCAACAGGAGGAGGTAGAGATGTTGGTTGTACCAAGGAGGGGTAGGAACAGAAGGAGAGAAGAGTGAGACAATGATTCTGACAGTTCCAGCGAAGAGGATTTTAGTCTGGTGGCGGAGAGAACTAGGAGGGGAAATGCTTGGAATGTACAGGCCAACGTACAAGCCCCCCTCAGACAAGCCGTAGCACCAGACGGACCACCAGTTTGGGTAAAAGTGCCGTTTTCGGTATCAGATTTAAAGGCGTGGAAGGAGATGGCCGGTGTATATAGGGAGGACCCCGAGTGGGTGGCAAAGGTTATGGAAACTATAATCAAAAATCAGGATCTGGACTGGAAAGATCTGCAAGTTGTCTTGAATAATTTAGTGTCTTACGATGAGAAAAGATTGATTTTGGCTAAAGCTAAGGAGGAGGCAGAATGAGTGCATGTTCAAGCTGCAATAGCAGGATGGATATAGGATCATTTCCCTTCCAATAATCCCAATTGGGATCCTAACGTCCAGGTTCAAAGGTTATTATTATCCGAGTACCAACGAGCGATTATTTATGGTGTCTGGAATGCAATTCCAAAATCAAAGAATTGGTCTAAATTGTATCAGGTCATTCAGGAAAAGAATGATGAGCCCTCTTCTTTCTTTGAAAGACTAATGGAGGCTGCAAGAAAATACACTGATTTGAATCCAGACAATGAAGCAGACGCTGTCTCGTTGGGCCACATCTTTACGGGACAGCCTAATGCGGACATAAAACGGAAATTACAGAAACTAGAGGGGGCAGATGCCCGCTCATTGGACAAAGTGTTAGAGCATGCCTGCAAAGTGTACAACAACAGGGAAAAGGTGGAGGAAGTAAAGCAGAGAAAGGAGAGGCTTAAAGATAATAAGATGCTGGAAGTAGCCATAAAGTTCCCATAAAGCGAAAAAGATTTCCTGGTGGAGTACAGAGGGTCGGAATGCTGCTGGAGAAAAATCAGTGTGCTTACTGCAAACAGAAAGGACGCTGGAAAAGGGAGTGCCCGCAGCTAAGAAGACAAGGTCGTGAGGAGATGCCAAATCAGGCTGCTAACATGATGACAATAGATTCAGACTGAGGGAGACCGGGGGAGGAATCAGAACCCTCCCCAACAGAACCCCTGGTTAGAGTAAAGTTGGGGGATGAAAAAGTACAATTTTTAGTAGATACAGGGGCCACTTATTTGGTATTGAATACATGCAAGGCTAATTTGAGTAATCAGAGTACATCAGTTATTGGTACCACGGGGCAGAAAGAAAATCAGCCATTTTTCCAGCCTTTGAAGTTTACAATTGGGAAAAAGGTGTTAACCCATCCATTTCTTTATATCCCAGATTGCCCTGTGCCGCTAATTAGGATGAGACATATGAAGTAAATTGAATGCACAAATTACTTTTGAAAAAGGAAAAACCCAAATCCATATTCCTGACAATAAAGCTTTGGATGCTCAAGTTTTTATGTTACAGAAGGAAGCCGAGTTACAGGAAACACCAGAAGCAGCTGAAAATCCTGTAACCCCTCTAGTATGGGCTTCAGGAGCACCAGGACGATCCCGAGTGGCAGAAGCGGTAATCATTCAGTTGAAACCAGACACCAGACCGGTAAGACAAAAAGAGTATCCAATTAAATTAGAGGCAAGAAAAGGATTAGAACCATTAATAGAACGATTCATAAATTTTGGATTACTAAAAGAATGTCAACCAGAATACAACACCCCGATCTTGCCAATTAAAAAATCGCATTCAGAAGAGTATAGATTGGTCCAGGACTTAAGGGCTAGAAACGAAATTGTACAGGATGTTCACCCAGTAGTGGTAAACCCGTATACTCTCTTGACCACCCTGAAGGAAACAGACAAATGGTTTACTGTACTGGACTTGAAAGATGCTTTCTTTTGCCTTCCGCTAGCAGCCAGAAGTCAAGACCTGTTTGCTTTTGAGTCGGAAAGCCCTAAGACAGATAGAAAAACTCAATTGTGTTGGACAGTATTACCACAAGGATTTAAAAATAGTCTTACGATCTTTGGACATCAATTAGCCAGAGAATTAGAAGACTGGCAAAAGAGGCATAAAAATACCACCTTACTGCAATATGTAGATGGCACACTGCTAGCAACAAATGACAAGAAGGATTCCATACAAATGAGAACAGAACTCCTAAACTTTTTGGGGACGGCAGGGTACAAAGTATCCCGGGAAAAGGCACAGATCACTCAGCAGGAGGTAACATATTTGGGGTACACAATTTCCCAGGGCCAGTGTAGTCTTGGAACTGAAAGAAAAGAGGCCATTGGCCAGATCCCCAAACCTAAATTGAAACAAGAGCTCAGAGCATTTCCCGGAATGGCTGGATGGTGTCGCCTGTGGATAATAAATTTTGGACTCACTCCCAAACCCCTATATGAAGCTGTACAAGGGGAAGGAAATCTCCTTTACTGGACTCAGGAGTGCAGAGATGCATTTATGAAATTGAAACAAGCTTTAATGAATGCTCCAGCTCCAGGCCTTCCGAATTTGGAAAAACCATTTGAATTATTTGTGCATGAAAGATTGCATATTGCCTCAGGGGTACTGGCCCAGAAGCTGGGATCCTGGAAAAGACCCCTGGAGTATTTTTCAGAACAACTAGACAATGTTAGCAAAGGATGGCCAGCATGTCTCCAAGCAGTGGCAGCTACAGTATTACTGATCCAAGAGGCCTGAGAATTGATGCTTGGGCAAAAATTAACTGTATTTGTACCCCATGCAGTTACAGCAGTGCTGGAACAAAAAGGAGGACACTGGTTGTCACCAAGCTGGATGCTGAAATATCAAGCCATTCTTCTGGAAAAAGACAATGTGGAGCTGGAAGTAACCACGATCCTGAATCCAGCGACCTTCCTAACTACTGATCCTGCTGGAGAAGAATTAGCACATGACTGCAAACTGTAGAACAGATGCGCTCCAGCAGACCAGACCTGAAAGACCTACCGATAGAAAATGCAGACTGGGACCTGTTCATAGACGGTAGCAGCTTTATGCGGAATGGAACACGAAAATCAGGTTATGCAGTAGTAACTGGTAAGGAAGTGATTGAGGCCAAAGCTCTGCCATCCAACGCTTCGGCCCAGAAAGCAGAACTCATAGCCTTACTGAGAGCATTAGAACTGTCAAAAGGTAAAATTGTTAATATATGGACAGATTCAAAATTTGCCTTTGGAGTGGTGCATGCTCATGCAGCCATTTGGAAAGAAAGGGGACTCCTCACATCTCAGGGATCCCCAATCAAATACGGGCCAATGATCCAACAATTACTACAGGCAATTAATCTACCCCGATTAGTGGCAGTTATGCATTGCAAGGCACATCAAACTGGAAATAGCCCAATGCATATAGGGAACCGCATGGCAGATAGAGCTGCGAGAGAAGCAGCTGAAGGTCAAATATTGCTAGTTTTGCCAGAAAGGGTTCAGAGGTTGGGACCTGAGAATCCGCAGTATACACCAGAAGACAATCCATTGGCTAACCTACTGAAAGTGATTAAAAACCAAGAGGGGTGGCGGGTGACTCCTTCACATCAAGTAATAGTTACACAAGAAATCATGCGTGAAATAGCCAATAGGCAACACCAAGAAACTCACTGGGGAATTCAAACAATGGTTGAAGCATTAAAAACACAAGTGCTAAGTGTACGAATGACTGGAATAATTAAGAGCATAGCGAAGAAATGTGAGCTATGCCTGAAGAATAATCCTCGCCTACCCTGAAGACCTTTACCAGGGGTGACAAAGAGAGGAAACAGGAGACTATTGGCAAATGGACTTTTCTGAATTACCACGGCAAAATGGATACCGAGATCTTTTAGTAACGTTAGATACTTTCTCAGGCTGGCCAGAAGCTTTCCCTTGTCGCATCAACAAGGCAAAAGAAGTAGCAAAAGTGCTACTTAAGGAAATAATACTGAGATTTGGGGTACCCATTGCACTGTCTTTGGATAGGGGCCCACACTTCATAGCAGAAGCTGTTCAAAGTTTGACAAAAGCGTTAGGGATAAAATGGGATCTCCATACCCCACGGAGACCTCAATCAAGTGGAAAAGTAGAAAGAATGAACCAAAGCCTAAAAAGACAGAGAAGTAAAATTTGCCAGAAGGCTCAGATAAAGTGGCTGGATGCTTTACCCTTAGCTTTGCTACGGATACGCATCCAGCCTAGAACCAAAGACAAGGTTAGTCCTTTTGAGATCATATATGGTAAACCTTATCAGATGACTGAAACAGGAGTTAATCCTGAAATTGCAGGAAGACATTACCTAAAAGAATATGTTATCTCTCTGGGAAAGTTTTGTCCTCTCTCCACAGATACATCACTGTGAGCACGCCACTATCTTTGGACGTGCCTGTGCATCACTACCACCCAGGGGACCGGGTGTATCTGAAGACACGGTCAGACGAGCTGTTGAAAGAGAAGTGGAAAGGACCTCTTCAAGTTTTACTCACCACCCATACTGCTTTCAAGCTTGAGGGAGTCGCTCCGTGGATACATCGCAGCAGCATCAAGCCAGCCGCGTCACCACAAATGGACTGTCAAACAAGAGGGACCTTTACATTTAAAATTAACGTGGGAATCATGAAGTTCTGGGTTATATCTCTTGCAGCGATGTCAGGAAGTGCGGAAGTTGATACAGATGGAGAGGTCAATACAGATTTGGATGAAAACCTAATTCTAACTTTGATACAAGGGTTTGGCAAAATGCATAGTCTTACCAGCGTTACAGCATGCGTCCCAGTCCCTCACTCGGCCAGTCAGCCCATCCCATGGGGCACTATACAGGTAAATTTATCGTTACTAGAGGAACACGACAACATCACAGGAGCCTTTAAGCAGGCCAATGTCTCTTACTATTTAGACAAAGACAATAAATGTAGATAGAGAGGAAGCGATGTTTTACAAGATGCTACTTTTTGGAGATCAGGGGACAACAGAACAGTATTTGGGAGAGGCTCAGAAAAACAATGCCCCAAGGGATCACATCCCTTACATGCCCAGTTTCTGCAAATAGCATTGGCAGCCTCCGGCGGGCAGGCCGCAGGATTACTGAAACTCTGCGTCACTAATAATACAGTACCTAACGTAACCACCACTCCAGAATGTACTAACCTTAGAACAAAACTCAGAATTTGGACCAGACCTTTGGAAGGACATTGGAAATATATAGGGAATGTGGACTGGGGCTTTAATTGGGGAACGAAGGCTACTTATGTTAGCCGAACCAATTGGATGTGCCCCAGTGTTCTAAATTATAGTGAAATATCAATCCTAAATTCTACCTTGACAATGATAGAATGTTGTAAAAACCAAAATTTTTCAACTAATGATTGTAAACAAGACGTTCCATCCCCAGGCTACACGACCTGGGTTACATCAGATGGGTATTGGACTACCCGACTACGACTTAGTACAATAACTAGACAAGTAACTTCAGGATTACTGACCTTATGTCCTATATGGAAAAAGAGTCCAATCAAAGCTCAATATTGGGGATGAATTAAAAGAGATACCGAGACAGAAAAGGACCCCGATATTTGGACGGAGCCTTCCGCAGCAGTACAATTTGAGTGGGGATTCCAAAGTTTCCCATTACCAGGGCTGATGCCTTTAGAAAATCGAATGTTAATAGAAAATCTGACTTGGCAGGTGGAAGCCTTATCGAGAGCCACTCAGAAAGGATTCCAAATTATCAACAAACAAATCCAAGCTAACACTAAAATGACTTTACAAAACAGGCTGGCCTTAGACTTGCTATTAGTCAAAGAACAAGGAGTGTGTGGCTATCTTAAGGTAGACAAAGAGCAGTGCTGTATCCACATCCCAAATATCACTGAAAACCTGCAAGAACAATTAGACAAAATGAGAAAAGTAGCAAAAGACAATAGGGCGATAAAAGAGGCGGCGGAAAATAATTGGTTCAACAAAAATCTCCAAGAATTAGGTGGGCGGTCTCTAAAAGGATGGTTAGCTGCATTGTTGGATGGAGTAATTCATGTGATCGTGATTGTGATTATTATAGGAATCTGCATAGGCTGTACTAAAAGAACCATTGAAAGAAACATATGGAAGTAATAAAAATCTAACTACTTCGAAAGGGAGGATTGATACCAAAGAATTAAGAAAAAAAAGAAAGTTGCCAAACCTAAACCATGATCATATACGAGCAATTAATGACCCTAACTGCATCGGTGAACTGATATAATGATAATCCCAGAACTTCAGACTGAACTAATATCCAAACCACTGAGAAGACTTGGTATCGACTATGCATAAGATAACTGATTTTTCCACAGAATTGCTTCAATAAGGCTCTTAGAAATTATTATTAATAATATTGATACTATTATAGTATTAATAGTATTATTGCGTGCATAATCAGGTTAGAATTGAAATATTTTATATTCTATTTCTTTTTCCAGGTTGTAAGAGGACGGGTAGATTTGAGAATGTGTGACAAGGTTAATCACCTTCTGCTTAGTTGGTGAAATCCAGGTAAGAAGGATTGAGACTTATGGAAATTATAAAATATATCCATAAGTCTCAAAGGGGGGAAATGTTACAGAATATCTTGAAAAACAAGGTCAAAAACAAGTGTTAAAAACAAGCAAGAAGAATTAGAACAATGTAAAGAAGATACTTCATAACAACTGCACCCACCTGGCACTTAGACATATTACAGATAAAGACTGTCTTCACCAACTCTCTGCTAACTAGCAATAACGATTAGCACAAGGACGAATCTTAGAAAAATAGAATGGACTGCCAAAATAGCGCCCTAGAGTTAACTTGTCTCATTATAATCTCATTATAACACTAAGGAACACACCTCCTAGCTAGAAAAGCCCCAACCCAATTAAGCCCCCTACTCTCTGAGCATGTGTGGTGAATTAAAAGAGAACTATAACTTTAAGATGAAGTAAGAAAAGTATTAACCAAGAGTTAATTAAGGGGTAGAACCAGTAGGAATAACTAACATTGTTAACTGTTTTAAATACCTGTCATGATTTTAACCCGGTGTGCAAGCTTTGAGGAGAAATCCCCTTGCACCCGGCGCCGCAATAAACACGCCTGCTTTATAACTCTGTGTGAGTTGTGAAGTTTATTTCCGCGTGTCAATACCTCTTTCCCAGGCTCTCAATTTTATTATTTCCATTTTCAATCATTGTCAATACAAGCACAAGGGAGAGGAACATTTGAATATGCACAGGCATTCTACAATTAAAAAAATAACTCTATAAATAAGGGGAATGATATACTTGGCAATGAGGTATAAAGCATAGAGGAAACCCACAAGACCAAGGGCTGTTGCTTAGCACATACATCACACCTGGCAGAGCCCACAAATAAGGGGTCTTGCTGCATATACTGCAATGGCACCAAAAGATCCAGGACCAATATGGCACTTGTCAGAAAAATCACTACCAACTTCAGCAGCACTAAGGAGGTATGCTACACACCTTGGACTTCTCCTCCTCCACAGACATTTGCAGGGAATAATGTGCAGAGCATAGCCCATGCTGCTTGTAACTCACAAACTCACCATGTGGCTCCGTCTCTTTCCTCAAGGGTGGACCAAATTTTACTTGACCAACTAAAGAGGAGAAAAGGAAAACAAGAATCTAAGCTGGACTGCAACTAGACCCAATTCAGCTCCAAAGGCTAACAAAAAAGACAAATCCCGTTTAATGAGTGCATCACAGCCCCACTGATGCAAACTTCTGGCACAGGCACACCCCCAACTTGTGCCTGCTGGAAACTAAGGGGCACAGAAAGTACTCTTCCATCACAAAGGCAGCACGATCGCCACTTGCCCCACCTAGTCATTAGAAAGAGGAGGAAAACCATTCAGCAAACAGGGCCGTCAAGTGCCCTCTTTAGAGCAGCAATACAGATGTAATTTAGACAAAACACACAGCCATTGTGGGAATTCCCTCTGGGACCTGTTCTTCGGGGAGATCACTAGCACTGAAGAGCCGTGAATGGAGTTTGGAGAGAGCTTATCGCATCTTCCAGGAAAGCTCTTTGGCAGACGCTCATTAACACTCCTTCCCTCAATTTTAGCTTCAGGAAAGACAACTAAAGCGCCAAGGATTGCTCTGATTTAATTCAAACAAAAGAATGACTACAGTTTGGGGAATGGAGTCTGCTTGTAATGGCCAGCGATCAACCACCTCCTTTCCTGATTTCTACAGGACTGTTTCAGTTCAAACTACAACAAGAGACTAAATTAAGGCAGAAAAATCTTCCTCTGCCATTCTGCTACCTAGCACAATCTGGCATCACTCTGAATATCCCTGCTGCAGTGGCATATGAAGCAATACCAGCCAGCTCTCAGAAGAGCTCAGGTTGCGTCCTCTTCAGTTAAGATGAAGCAGTAGTGAGATTTGCTGAAGTGCTGACAAAAGGTGTATTCAAATGTTTTACACTAATGTTTCTTTGGCATAGTCATCTAGAACCTATATCCGTAAGTGAAACAGCATAAGTTTTTCTTTTCCTCTGTATCACTAAAAATGTTTCTATATACGTCAGCTATGCAGAATACTAGTTGAAATATGTGCATATCAATGATTATTTTAAGAATATTTAACGATGTCATATTACACATGCTTACAGTTTATTTCAGAGCGTGTCTTTTCTCTTCTCCCATTTCTACTTCTCGAGTGTATCCTATGAGGCACTACCAGAGGCTAGAGGTGAACAATAAAAGACTTCAATTCCAAAATATATTCACTTGAAACCCAGTATTGTGTACCCGGTTTTTAGCAGGTTTCTTTAGCATAATAGCAACAAAGAAAGACAGAAATCAAGCGGAAGCTAAAAATAAAGATTGCATGTACGTTTTTGTACATCAAAGTTAGAATTATTTGGAGACATTTTATCTGTAGAGTGTCCTCACCTTCAAGACAAGGGTTTTTAAAACACTGGATTTGAGCAAGTAAAGACAATGCTGGCCAGCATTTGTCTTTGCTCAGATAACATTTCCTTTTTGGCCTCTCAGTTTAACGGTATTGATAGTTGGAAAGTCTTCACTAACATACAGGTAAGTATGAAGACAGGATGCAGTAACAGAATATCTGTTTTCCCTTGTTTATGAAACACTTCAGTCCTGCACTGCTTATCACCTTACATAAGCGTGCTGTTTTTTCCCAGCTGTTAAAGCAGAAAATCAGAAACTTTGTCTTTGACAAAACCGTAGGTGAAATGGAGTTTCAGAGTATTCCAAGATAGAAAATAGAATCTGCAAGAAACACATACCAAACTCCTTGGCAAAAACAACTACAGGATCATTCTCTTCTTCTCATAGGAAAGTAAATTAGGAACAAAAGAACAAGTTCAACAGAGGTAGAAAATGATTTTTACGAATGATTGCTTTGCAGATGAATGGAAACATAATTCCACAAAGAAACAGAAAGCAGACTGCACGACAGAACTCGGGACTGCAGAAGCAGTCCACACATACTGCTGCAAAATTGTTGAAGGACAACCACAAACAAAATTTTAAGGTGTTTTCATCTCTTTCTCTTTGAGCGTCTCTCCCCCAAATATAATGAATTTTGCTAAGGGCCTGGACGTGTGACAGAGCAGCACAACCAAAAGTAAAAGCAACCCTTCAGCCTGTTCCCAGATCACAAAACATTCTGTGCCTCAATGAACCATAAGCATTTAGTTTTGTCGGCAAACAAAAACTTAATCTGATCCTGTGATTAAAACGTATTCCTACCTCAGGATCATCGCGATCAAAATCACGGTAAGTGGAATGATCAGGATTATTCATTTTATCCAAAAGTTCAATAGCAAGACTTGGATTTAATCGCTGGGTAACAAAAAGGATGCTGAAAGACAGAAGGAAAAACACAGATTAAAATCCCAACCACCCATATTAAGCACATTTTAATTTTAGAACTTAAAAAAAATCCCATACATAAATATATACCTGTAGTAACTTTTCAGCTGTCGGTCTTTTTTTAGGATTTTTCCTAAGTACCATTTCCACAGAATGATGGAAACTATTGGACCTGTAAAAGGAAGTGGTAAACATGAGAATCAATTGCCCAGTGAAATACATGATCATTATCTACTGAAACAGAAAAGTACTTGCCATTTCATTTTGTCCTTTAATTCAGGAGGCTGGCAGTTGCTTTTCATCATTAGCAGAAGCGCTCTAAAAAAACCAACAGTATTTCTGTGGGTGACATGGCAGTACATACCTGACATGAATTTTGAATACATTGTTTAGTTGGCAGGAAGAAGTCCATCCGTTTAAGAGACGCTACCAGGACAACATGACGCGTTTATGCAGCAAAAGGAGTTGTCACAATTTCTACCACGTACATCGAGAACACTTACAACCCAACACCCTCGCAGTACCCCCAAACACCACAAGCACCCATGTAGCCACTACTCCAAATGGATGATTTGGGAAGCTGTACTTACACACCATGCTTTAACCCTTTGCTCACCTCACGGGATGTAGGTCAAACATTGGAGGCTGAAGCTCAGCAAGCTCTGTAGCAGTTATTCCAGCTGCCCACAGATCACAGAGGTGCTTATAGCCACCTTTTCTTCCTACTGCAGCAACTTCTGGCGCCATCCTAAAGGGTAAAACACATTTTTAGATAAACTTCTCGCCACAAATCAAACATTCTTCTGTATGCAGTGGTTTACTACTCTTTTTCCTAAAGCTCTCAATCTATAAGCTCACAGCATATACACTTCCACATGTGGATATATACACAGGCGTGCTTGTGTGCGCGCACGTGTGTGCAAAAAGTTACGTAATGTATACATGAAGTTCTCCTCAATCACCTTCTAGTAACTAACAGGCAGTTTCCAAAACAGCTCTTTAGCTGTTTTCAGTGGATGAAACCAATCTGCCTCAGGCTGTTCTGCAGGCACACAACAAACTACCCCTCCACAGCCAAAGAGCCTAAGGGGTAATTATTCAGCTACAGTAAAACCCAAATAATATCCACATTCACACACTGCCCCAGAAAGGGATCAACTGACCTTGAAAAGAAGAATTCTAACCAGAAAGAACTCACAAAATATCAGCGGGGCTCGTGGCATTCCGGCTTGGCTGCTCCGGGCTCGGCTCGGCCCGGCGGGACTCGGCTCAGCTCGGGTCGTTTCGGCTCCGCTCCGATCCGCTCGCTGCGCTGGGCTCGGGTCGTTTCGGCTCGGCTCGGCTGCTCAGGGCTCGGCTCGACTCCGCTCGGCAGGGCTCGGGTGATTTCGGCTCCGCTCCGATCCCCTCGGCCCGGCGGGACTCGGCGGGGCGGGTCTGGGCCGGGCCCGGTGCCGGTGCCGCAGCCCCCGCCCAGGCGAACCGGCCCGGGCGCTGCCCACGCAGGAGCTCTCCTCGGGCGGGTCCCGGGACACCCCTGCCGAGCTCCGCCGAACCCCCCTCGCTGGGCGGCAGCCGGCGGGACCGAGAGACCCCGGCGGGCGCAGGGCAGAGGCGCGGCGGTCCCGGCCCGCCCCTCCCCGCCCCTCCCGGGACAGAGGGGTCCGCAGCGGCTGTCCCGGGGCTGCTGCCCCACGCCCACCCGTGCGGCGGCACCGAAGCGGGTGGAAGAGGCCCCCGGCTGCCGACCCCACACGCGCCCCCCCGCAGGAGCTCCCCGGAGCGAGGGGGCCCTGGCCGGGGACGCCCGGCGGGCTCCAGCACCCTTCCCTGGAACGGGTTTATTTAAGCCGGTCCTCTGAATCCCAGCAGGGAAGGTTTGCTGCTTTTCCTCAGCTGCGGAAGCAGGGCTTCGCAGGACGGACCATTCCTGTCCGGTAACACGTTGCCTGCTCCCCAGAGCCACCATCGCAGCCACTGGGTTAGAGCTGCAGAAAGAGGTGCCCTTCCGAGGGGTATTTTCTGAGCACACTCAACATAGACCCATCAGGAGCCCCACGGCCAAGACAAGGAATGATCTCTGGCGTTACAGGAAGCGATAAAAGGGTGACAACCTCTGGGCTCAAGAGAGCGACTGCAGCAGCAATTCCCATCACAGGCATCATAGAATAAGGGATGCTGCCCACCCATGTCTAACTCGCATTAAGTCACCCTAATCCCCAAGACACTTCTCTTCTAAGGAACTGCAAATCAATGAAAACCATGGGAAAAAAATAACACTGGGTTAAAAAGATTTATACTTAACACACACAAAAAACAGACAGAACTGAACAAAAGCCAATGCTGGATATACAGCTAGAAAGCACAAAACAAAGCATTAATGTGACAAATGAAGACTAAGCGCTGCTTCCACATTAAAAGGTTAGTCGTCATGCAACAAGCTACAATTATCACAAGCACATGGACAGCCTCTCACAGCAGAGCTTTGCTGTTGCCTGCACAACAGGGAACAAAGTTTTGGGAAGGTAGAAGGAGTTTCTATAGGAGACCTGAGTAAATGGAGAAGGATCCGAGAAATAAAAATGCTGCTGCCAAAATTAAGAATTGTTCTTCCGCTTCAAAGTAATAAATACTTCCAACATGCAAAAAATCCCTACTTCCACCAGTAACTGTAAGCCACAGTGCAGCTTGGAAATGAGTGTTGGCTGCCCAAGTGATACCAAAGACTTAAACAAATTACTTAGCATACAAAAAACCCAGATCCCTTTGTGCAAACTTTGTACAGATGAGTTAAGATGATACTGCGTTGCACAAACTGAAATATGCATTAGTTTTCCCGGAAACAGGCTGGCTGTGGCGATTAGCTCTATTGGGTTATGTTAATGTTGTCTACCTGGAGACAAAAGTAGACTTAGCACCTGATACAGCCTCTGGGTCTACTGATAATGGCCGATATGCAAACTTGAGACTTGGCCAAACAGCCAAGTCAGTGAAATGCCCCAAATGGGCGCCCTAAGGCTGACCTACCTCATTATACTGTTAAAAACCACACCTCCTAGCTAGAAAAGCCCCCAACCCAAATAAGCCCCCTACTCTCTGGGCATGCGTAGTGAATTAAAAGAGAACTGTATCTTTAAGATGAAGTAAGAAAGATCCTAACCAATAGTTAGCTAAAGGGTGGGACCAGTAGGCATAACTAACTTTGTTAACTATTTAAATACCTGTCATGATTTCAAGCCGGTGTGCATGCTAGGAGGAAGGATCCCCCATGCACCCAGCGCTGCAATAAACCAATGTCGGCTTTCTAAACTATCATTTGGTTTGGAGAGTTTTCTTGGTTACGATTTTCGGTAACACAAGTGCTGAGGGCCGCTATCCTGAGGGGAAGCCCAAGTACACACTGCTGCAGAACAGTATCCTGGGGCGCAGGACAGCTCGATCCCATGAAGGGATACGCCGCAGGGGGAAGGAAACTTCAAGTCCCCCAGACAGTGCATCTCTAATGGGGGAGAACAGGAGAGAGGTGTTCCCACTGAATTACCAAGCTGCCTTAACCTGGGGCACTTACTAAATAACAGAACTTGTTGCCAGTGAAACATTACATTTTAGGAACCATTTTTCTTCTACCAGTTCAGAGTGTTCTCAACCACTCAGTAAAGTAAAAATCATATCCATAAAACACATTCTTCCAGTAGGAAACTTCTCCCCTCTAACTGCACACCAGGGAGGTGGGAAGACTTACACCCTCGCTGTGCTGATGCATTTGCTCCTAGCCTCTGCCATACGATCAAGTGAGAGGGCTATGCCTCTTCTTCCAAGCTCCCTGAGGCCCTTCGTATCCAACACTTCCACTTTATTCTTAGCTGCTTTCAGAAACCTTAACGGCTTGGGCACAACAGCAAGTTCCCCTGAGCAAGCAGGGCTGTAGCAAGCTCTGGAGATACGCACTAAGCTCTTTCTTGCTGCTGTTACCAGGGCCCAGCTGATGCAGAGCAGCTCAACCCGGGTACTGTTCTTCTACCAGTTCTTTCATCTTCCCCCACTTTCAAGCATCCGGGGGGGGGGGGGGGGAATAAAAAAGAGGGTAAATTGGTGTGAGAACCAAGCAGACAGTACAACTGCTGCTGCTGTCAATAGGATCTCACTTCACAGGTATGCAGCGCACGTCTCCACAGCCCACCCCTGACAGTTTCTTCTCAGATGAGCTGAAACACCACTGCTGCATTTTATTTGCATAAGCACAATTACCTGTGTTTACGCTGACACACACTGAGTGTTCAGTGTTCACGGGCACCACTTCAGTGCTGCTGTATCCCTCTTACTTAGTATTTTAATTAGGCTTTAATGGATTATAGTGGAAGCCAAATGCTTTTGTTCCACAATTGTTTTCCCCTATTAGGCAGCTCGCAAACCAAACGGGACTGCGTTTCAGCTACTAATGAAAACATCACATTCAAGCTAGGCAGCGATCAATATGGGAAGCAAGAACAGGCTCTTTGTTCTGCCACACAAAGACTCCACAGCCTGCCTTCCAGGTAGTACCTCACCGCTAGGTAAACTGGAGCATTAAGTAAACTGAAAAAGGGCTCCCCTATAGCTCGAAAAGAGCCCCCAAAACCCCCAAAACTCAAAGAACACCTGAAACTTCTGCTCCTGTGGCCCAATTGTTAAATAAAATGGCTTTGGGGCATGCATGAGGCACAGTTTTCCAATTGCACATTGTTTCTCTCTTCCATTAAGCAGTTTCCTAACCAAGCAGAAGGGCAACGCACCCTCTTTTTTTAAGCACCAGCTGCAGGAGTCTGTATAAAACCAGCTAAAGTTCTCTGGCTTTTGCTTGTACGCAGCCAAGATGGGTGCCCCTACCAGCACCTTCTGGCCCTATCCTTCCCTGGCAATGCAGAGCTTCTGAGCTGCCTGCTGCTCTAAAGCCAAAAAAAAAAGCACTGGGTCTACCGGAATCACAAAGAAGAGGTATTTTATGTACATATGTTTGCAGCAGGATGATTTGGGAATCTGAATACATCTGCCCTCTGAGACTGCTGACATTTCAAACAGCAAACTACAAAAAAAAAAAGCCCACAGATTGCTTCATCAGTTCAACTTGACTTGGCAAGTTTCATTTAAAGAAGAGACAACTTTACTTTAGAAGCACCTCCAGCAGTCAGATTTTCAACTGCATGCTGTAACAACGGGAGACGGTACAGGGTACATCAACAAATAAAACAGTAACGCAGAGATTAAGACCCTCTGAAACAACACACGGATATGGAGCATGTTCTCCAGAATCCAACATAGTACCTGGGGGAGACGCGGGGTCCTCTGCTTTGTTACCCTGTCCCTAACACCTCACCTTCCCTTTAGCTGTAGCCTCTCTTGCTCTTTGCTTTGTGGGTAAACAAGTTATAGCACATCAGATTTAGTTTGTTATTTATCCCTTGCAACCGGTTTAAGTGTGCATTGGGGTGTGCACTGGGATATTCTTCCTTAAGGAAATCAAATTAGAACTGTGAGAAAACCCCCTTGTCTGAAACCCAAATTGGCAGAACTTGACTTTACTTACTGAAGCAGTAGCACAGAAAAAAAATTCTTTGTCCATAATTGAAAAAAGGCTAAAACCAGGGGAATCAAACACCACCAGATGAATATTGCTATGAAGAGGGCCACTGTGCCAGTGCGAAGAGGGTGTAAGACCTCCACCTCAAGAGCTGTCCTTGAAAGCTGATGGAACTGCAGAAAAACCAGTGAATCTCTGCTCAAAGACTATTTTTTTCCTCCATTTTTAATTTCACTTAAGTAGAATTTAGTAGCCAGAAGAGATGGCTGGTGTATGAGGTTTAACCACCCCTGTCCTTCAAGAGCTACAGTCTGGTTCTTTGTCCTTGTTCACAGAAGATTGGAGACAAATTAGCCACTATCTTTTCTTGAGATTAACAATACCCCAATAGATCATTTGAAATGCGCTTTCCTTCATACACTGTCAGCTCTTTAAGTGCATTCACACCAATGCTCTGGGCCTTCTAGCTGGCCATCTCACAAACTCCAATTAAACTGGGCAAAAAGATGTGAAAATCTCCTGGCAAACCTACAGCCGAGACATTCATCATGACAAGTAATTCTGGATGGCCAAATGCATCCATTTTGGAGGAACCCTGTTGGTAGAGAACAAATGCTTGGGCTCTCAAACATGTGGGCTCCTTTCTGTACTCTCTGTGTGAGCATCCAAGATCTGAGACCCATTAAAAAATCCTAGTGATTTTCTTTTCATCTGCTCAAAAAAATCTCATCCATCTATTTACCTAGGGCATAGGGGAGATGTTACCATTTGGCAGGCTGCTCAGAAACGTTTGCTGACCCTGCTAACTTCACAGCAATCAAAACCCAGGGATCTTTTCAGTATCAGGTGATAACCAAGAACTGTGGACCAAACCAGAAGCACCTGCAACCCGAGTTCCCCATGGCTCAACTACAGATCCCCATCTGGCATCTTTCCAGTAGAGTGCTACTGAACCACACAAAAATAATTTTTACCTACTGTAATCATGTTGTTGGGCAGGAGAGACTGCTCAGGAGCTGAACACAAATGACTGCCATCATGCTTAGGAACCATTTAAAACACTGATTTTCTGCCACCTGCAGCATAGCTAGTTCTCCTCAGCAGGAGGATATTGTCCTCTACAGGCCTCCCAACACTGAGGGCAAATTCTTAGGCACATAACTACCTGTCAAACTCCAGAGGAAAGCCAAGTGTGGGGTAAGACATACCCTTGTCAGGTGGTGCTCTGCTGACAGGGCAAAATCCACCGAAATTCACAGACTATCTGCATTCACCAACTGCAACTCACACATCAGCTTTCAGGAACAGCTCCAGGACACAGCAGCAATGGCACAGATTGATTTTAAAAGACCAGAGGGGTTATCTCTGGATGTCACAGCCTTCCCCAGCCAGCCCCCCTTCTCCAAATATCCCAGGCACACCCTCTGCTTTAGCAAGAAGAGGCCCAGCAAAGCCTCTCCACACACAGAAGTGAAGAGAGCGAGCACCAGGGCCAGCACACACACACATAGACGCACATTACCTGGGATGAGGACTGCGTTCACATCAGGATTATAAAAATAAACACAGCACAATTAAAATGGGCATTTCTTTTCCTCCCTTTCCCCATCCCATCCATTCCCAGTCCCTAGCCACATTTCTTATTAAGTTTTTGAACCCAATAAGAGTATTTTGACAACACAGGAAAAAAATATTAGGGTGGGAGAGTATTGGCCAGGTAAACCCACAGAAATACAAACTTTTCTGACTTTGATCACTATTGCAGAGGGTGCTGTGACACACAGCGGGACAATATCGCTGTGCTGCTGTGGGAGGTATGTGCCAGCTTTTGCTGGCCCTCCTGGCTGTGCTCCCACTAGATGGCACGTTTCAGAGATGGGAATTCCAGCTCTGCGCTCCAGCACACTGGAGTGAGCGGCCTCACCAGCTGCAGAAAATGCAGCAAAACTCCATTATGAGGAGAGGTGGAGTAAGCCACCAACCACATTCCTAGTTCCTCCAAAGACAAGCCAAGGCAAAAGCTTAACAGCCCTTTCAAAATTGAGACAACTTTGGATCTCATGTCAGTAGGCACCTACCGAGTCCCCATCTCAAGTCCTGATGAGTTCTTGGTTTCCTAGCATAGTAATAATTTATTCATAACTAATGATTATTAAAGTGATGTGTTTTATCAGATCACAGTTTTCTATTTTGCTGTGGTGATACCAAAGACTTAAACAAATTAGTCAGCAGACAAAAGCAGACCCCTTTGTGCAAACTTTGTACAGATGAGTTAAGACGATACTGCCTTGCACAAACTGAAATATGCATTAGTTTTCCTGGAAACAGGCTGGCTGTGGCGATTAGCTCTATTGGGTTATGTTAATGTTGTCTACCTGGAGACAAAAGTATACTGAGATCTAGCACCTGATACAGCCTCTGGGTCTCCTGATAATGGCTGATATGCAAACTTGAGACTTGGCCAAACAGCAAAGTCAGTGAAATGCCCCAAATGGGCGCCCTAAGGCTGACCTACCTCATTATAATGCTAAAAACCACACCTCCTAGCTAGAAAAGCCCCCAACCCAAATAAGCCCCCTACTCTCTGGGCATGCGTAGTGAATTAAAAGAGAACTGTATCTTTAAGATGAAGTAAGAAAGATCCTAACCAATAGTTAGCTAAAGGGTGGGACCAGTAGGCATAACTAACTTTGTTAACTGTTTAAATACCTGTCATGATTTCAAGCCGGTGTGCATGCTAGGAGGAAGGATCCCCCACGCACCCAGCGCTGCAATAAACCAATGTCGGCTTTCTAAACTATCATTTGGTTTGGAGAGTTTTCTTGGTTACGATTTTCGGTAACAGTGGCACAGTCTGTATACCATATTCCAAGGCTGAGGACAGGTGCTCCCAGATCATATCCTTTTATAGCCCTTTTATAACAGAGACAGAAAATGTCTGTAGCCTCAATGCTGAATCCAGGGCAGAGAAGAGGCGCTTATCTCCAAAGTCTCACCCCTGCTTCTGTCCTAAACGCACATTTTAGACACAGAGGCTACCTCAGCAGTGAGAAGGCCTACAGATAGGTGTTTGATAGCCAGGCAAGAGGATACACAGTACAGCAATCCCCCCCACCCCTTCAAGAACTCACCTGGTCTCTTGAGTGGCTTTTTGGTGGGGGTGTCCTTCCTTTTGTTCTGAATGGCAGGGGAATATGGCACTCCAGTGGAGGAGCTGTTCTTACGGAAATGGTCTTTCAGCCCCTTGATGGAGCGGTCAAGCTGGACAGAGCGGATTTGGAAGTAAACAGGCACAAAATCTAGGGAGACAAGGTAGAAACAAGATTATAGGCAAACAGGGAACACTATATGATAAAACAAACCTTTCCTGAAACACTCTGTGCCCCTAAGGGGCCCTAGTAGCATTGATGTGGGACCCGAGGTGGTTTTCCCTCCCAGAGCCTCTCCTATTTTCTTCAAAAACTACTACTTCTTCTTCCTTCCCCCACAGTATTCATTCCAGCCCTCCCACCACACACAACAAGTCTGTGCACCAAGAGCACATCAGTTGTGGAACTGATGGGAGACATTTGTGCAAGACCTTGTCAATTCAAGTGCTCAGTTTCTAACATGAGAGACTTTACACACTTCTCAGGATTCAGGGCATTCAGGAACTAAATGAGGCGTTCATCATTTGAAAGCAGAATACAAACTGACTAACAAAATATGCTATATATGCTTCAGTTGCCTTTGATCATGGAAAAGTTCTTAAGAAGCTTTTAAAAGATGTTTGTCATACTTGGTAAGCACAGTAATCCCCACTCAGAAGCAAATCATTGAGGTGGGGGGTGATTCTAGTAGCTATATGTATGTGAAAGTACAGGTTTCCTGTAACAAGTCCACAAAATTGTTCACTCCCAAAGAAAAAGTTAATAAAGGAGTATAAAGCTGTAGGCAGATTTTGATGCTGCAGAACAGGAAAGAAGAGACACGTACCGACCGAAGAAAGTCTTCTGTGCTGCTTTCCCCCCCACCCTTGGTCACATTTACTACAAAAAGTTCTGTTCATAAATAGTTCCCAAATGGGAATAAGTGACCAGTGTCTCACACATTTATAACACTTATGATGGAGCACTAGATAGTTGCAGCTCCATCAGAAGGCATCACAGATGCAAGTTAAATGGATTTCTGCTATAGGACAGGCTATGCATTAAGACAATTTATGCTTTATTTACACAGCTCGCTCTCTCACCATATTCACCAGATCATTCTGTTCAACTGACAAACCATCACTCACTACAAATGCTGTAAAAAAAAAAAAAAAAAAGGAGGATCTTAAGAAGGTGATTGAAAGGAGACTGAACTACTCACCTAAAAGGTGCCACTAAGGCAGTCACTAGTTTTGCTAGCGCTGCTAGCTACCAACGGCAGTGTGAGTCATGGTTTGTTAGCCACAGCAGCACCTGAGCAGAGGCTTCAAGGCTGAAGGTGTGTGATCTACAATCAAAGCTGTACAGTGCTACACACAACCCTCAACACCCTACTTTTGGTCTCAGCCACATGCAGTAAGTAGTTGGAGAGCACTCACCTGATACAGAACTACAAGGGAACAACACACAGCACTACCAACCTTGATTCCTGCCGTTTTCCACCAGCCAGCCAGAAATGCCGATGATATCGTGCAGGACACTCTCCGGGAGGTGCTCCAGAGACATCTCCTCCTGCGTCTCCATTTCATCATCCCCACTGATCAGGTCCAGGATGAGGATGGGTGGGACCGGCTTGGTGTGTCGTGTCATCAAGCTGCGGAACTCTGACTCCAGGGACTCCTTGCCCCTCTCAAAGAGGGATTTCTGGCATAAACCAGCAGAAGGACAGAAGCAGCACAGGGCTTCTGTAATCAGTCACTCACAAGTATTTCTGTATAAGAACATACTTTCTGCAGCGTTTCTAACCACATGCTTCAAACTCCAACACCTGTAACTAAGAAACTTTTAAAGCAAATTAAATAAAAAAAGGCTTGGGAGTTGCTCAGTTTTCAAGTGGGATTTCAACAGATCTCCCATTCCGTTCAAGCAGTTGAAGGACTGACAAGAGCTGCTCAGGAAGAGGTTCAATCAACTCCACCACACGTGCAAGATGCACTTTCAGAAGTCCTATGGCACAATGCGTAGAGAAAGCAAAACGCCACAAGCAGAAACGCTGCTGAGTGCAGACTTAAACAGAAGCCAAAACAATTGTTTCTTTAGCTGTGCCCAAACACCTTCTTTACAAGGCAGCAAGCAAGAGGGCAAGCAGCAGGGCTACATCTGTCCCTCTTACCCATGCCAGGTTCCAGGCCCATGACCTACCACGCGGTTCAGCTCTGGGCTGTCTGGATTGTTGTCCTGGAAGTATTCCACCGCCTTCTGGATTTTGTCCGTGCAATTCAAGTACTCCTCCAGCCTCCCACTGGGGCTGAAAATAAAACCAAAAAGAAACAGAAGAAGCAAAGAAAGAAGGTATCAAGAAGCACCAGACCAAACTCAGGATAAAAATAACAAGGAACATTTAAATTCCCTTTTCTTCAACTAGGAGGAGGTCATGGGATTCCCTTTTGCCTCCACTCAATAGCACCGCAGAATACCCAATCCATGCAGCAAGTGCAGAAGTACTGATGATGGAGGAGCACACAACTCTCAGCCTTGCCATCCTTTCCCAGTCAGGCCCCGATGGGAAGGCAGAGGAAGCTGCACATCCCACCCCAGAGAAGGGCCATCACAGCACCTTCCCAGAGACTGAAAGCAGGCTCCAGAACAGTTCTGATTCATCCTGGATGCAGCGACAACATCAACAGGGCAGGAAGAACCTTTGGGAAAAGGGTGGAGAAAAGAAGAGAAGCCACCAATGCTCATGAGATTCATATGGCAGCATGTCTGCAAATCCTGGAAGAGACACCAGGGTCTGAGCAGACTTTGCCCTCTGGGGATTGCTGAAGGTCAAGTCAGGCAGCTTCATTGTGGACTGACAGTGGGAAAAGAGTGTGGGAAGGGTACAAAGAACATTACGATGAGTGTGTGGAGTCAGGTCCCCTACCAAAAGTTCAATAGGATGAAGCACCCCAGTAAGATCTAGCTGCTCAACTCACCCTTCCTTTATGATCTTCTCTGTGTCCTTAGCCACATGGGAGTAACTGATGACGTGATCCAAGCAGGACAGGGTCTTCTCCACGTTCTCCTGCAAGCGCTGCAGGTTCTCTGTCTGTTTATCGACAGGGATGATCGAGTTCTCCAGCTTCATCAAACGACTTTCAAAGGAGGAAAGAAGAGAAACCTACACGCCAAGAGAGAAACAGAGAGCTGAGGACACCCTTCCACCTGGACCCATACAGTTGGACAGTAGTTAGAGCAGGGCAATCAGGGACCTTCAAGTCCCAGCTTCACTTTTTGGGCGCTGCTACTAATTTGCCATGGCTCCTAAAGCAGGCTGTTTAATCCCTCTATGTCCTAATTTGTATTAATAATCACAAAATAGATCACCTGCCGTACAGAGATGGGCCAATCTTGAATTAGGTGTTTGTAAAGTGTGAAGCTAATGTTTCAAGACAGTACTAAGGAGGAGCAAAATTTTCTTTGACAGCAGAAAACAAAACCACAGGAACTGCCTAGAGGTGCCCTAGGTAAAAAGAACAAAAACATAAACCTGCTGCCACTTTGCTCCATACCACTAAGACCCAAATATGAGATGCACAACACGACGACACAGGACCAGTATAGCGAGAACCTTCTTTTCCATCATAGACATTTAGTTTTTAAAAGGGACTGCGATATTGCTTCTGAAAGGTGGAAAACCTCTTAGCAAGCTCATAAATAGAGCCTTAATGTCATCTTTTCCAGGCAAAAATGTAATTCTTTCAAGACTCACTCCTACGTTATGTTTTCCACACTTCTCTGGCAGTGCCTCTATGACCTTCTTGAAGCACTAAGCCCAAAACGGGACATAGTATACTAGCTGAGGGCTTAGGAGCAATTAGAGCGTGGTAATTACTTTCTACCTCTTAAGCAGAACACTCCCAAAATAAAACTCCAAACGAGACCTGACTTTATGAAGCAACAACATGATGCTGTTGCACAAACTAGTCTGGGGTCTATTAATACCTATTCCCAAGAGAGAGGACAGACTCATTTGAGCCCTCATCTCCTCAGGAGAGAAGCTTAGGATTTAAACGTTCATCAGTTTCCCACTTTGCCCAGTTACTGAAGCGTCAAACACAGATGCAGAGCAAGTGGTTCATTACTCTGCGTTCCTCAGATAGGCACAATGACAGCCTTGAAAACAGATTGTGCTAAGAAAAAGTAAACCGAGGCCCAACATTAGGGCTGAACTTCAAGGACCTCCTTACCATGTTCTTTGTAAGCTCGTCACTCTTCTCAAGGCTCTCTTTGACAGGGGTTCTTCTTCCTGTCAGTAGGATGAAAAACTAGTCTTCAATTCTGAACACGGAGCATTTAAGTCACTACATGCTACACGTACGTTTTTACAAGTCCTGGTAAACACTGCAGCAAACAATGTTTGATCTGATGCTGACACCACATTTTAATATGCCACCTCTTCGCAGAAATCACAACAACTGACCCGAGGTGAGAGACGCATAACATAAGTGAGGGTTTTATGGATTACTCATTTCCCTCTAATAGCCCAAGCCCATGAGCCTTAGCACACTGAAGTCACAGCACAATATAACGTTAACACCTTTACCACAGAGGCACACTGGCACAAGACCACATTTGCCTGCCACAGCACAACACAGGTGTTGCACAGGCACCATCCAAATCCCCCACACAGCCGTGAACTCAAGCAGCCAACGCAAAGCAACCACCAAGGGCTGTTTTCAAGTCACCAAAGCCCAGAGATGGGGTGGGGGGGACGGACGGGACACACCAACCTGCAAGGGCTGGCCCCACAGGCTGGACCTGAGGACCTGAAGGGAGAGCCCCCAGAAGCTACCAGGCCCTAAGAGCGGGGCCCCAGCCCCAAAGTGGGCAGCAGAAATACCTCCTGACCCTGAAAACTAAGGGCCCTCGGCCCTGAAGGGGACCTGGGGATGCTGTCAGGCCCGGAGCGGGGTGACCAGGCCCTTAGGGGGCCGCGGGACGCTCCCAGGCCCGGAGGGGGCCTCCGTGCCAGCTCCCAGGCCCATCTCCTAGGCAACGCGCTGGGGCTGCGGGCCCGGGACCAGGCCCCGGCCCCGGCAGGGCCCGCAGCAGGGCCCTAGCCCAGCCCTACCTGCTTGAGCTTGTCCTCGATCGCCCTCCTGCGGCCGACACCTCCTCGGCGGGGATCATCCTGCCGCGGAGCGCCGGGGCCGCGCTCCACCGTTCAGTCCCACTGCAGACACCCTCTTCCGCCCTCCCGTCACTGCCGCGGCGCCATCTTGGGAGCGGCAAGACACATTGAGCATGCGCAGCACGACCAAGGGCCCTCTGGAGAGTGGTCTCCATTTAAGTAGGGGCCGGAAAGGCACCAGCCCTGAACGCGCATGCGCTGTTGTCCCAGAGGGGAAGAGGCGCATGCGCACTGCCCCTCGTGACGGGCAGTTTGGGAGTAGTGGGCAGCTGCGCCGCCATGTTGGAAGTGGTGTGGCGGGTGCCAGGGGGGCACCGCATTTCTGTCAGGGCAGGACTGGCTCCCCAGGCCCGCCATCCCCACTACGGCCTGGCCGAGTCGAGCTCCTCCAACCCCAGTATCACCGACGTCCCCACAGGACACGACGTCCTGACGGGGGTCCAAAGCCACCCAGCCTTCCCCCCTGCCAAGCTGTTGGGGCGGCCAGGCCCAGGGCCACTCTGCCACACACCGTGAGGGAGAAACGAGGTGTGGAGGAAGATTACAGGGGTTTGAGCCCAGGGAAATTAAATTGTAGAGATTTGAGTATGAATTATGGAAATGTAGACATTTGCAGGAGTGCAGGTCACTCCACTCCCATCCAGCATCCATTTTCCAGAAGGAAAGGCTACCACCACAGGGAAGGTGCTGCCTTCTCCTGCGGCATAGGTGGGGATGGCCGGGTTTATCACACGCTGAGGCAGTTACGGGGCTCTGCAACCTCACAAACCACATCCAGCCTGGCACAGGGAGCTGGTTTTATCAGAACAGACAGTCCCAGCCTGCCGTCTCATGGTGCACCGAGGCAAGGCCCCTGCTGCGTGAAGGGACTGGTGTGTTCTCATCCATCTTCCCCTTGTCAAACCACCCCGGGCTCTGGAAAGGAGCTGAAACAGCCCGACTGGTCTCTTTTGTTCAACAACTTCGGTGTGTTTCATAACCCACCTTATCATGCTGCAAACAGCTGTGACCGGGCTCTGGCTGCTGTGAGGGCCGATGCACAGCCAGGGCACTGTGTTTTCTGTGTGTGACATTGCCCAGCCATGACTGCCTGCCCGTGTTTTATGGGGACACCTGCTAGAGGGGATCTTGTCCTGTGGGTACAAGAGAGAAGATCCCTGTCCAGGGTCAGCGCTCAGCATGTCTTGTGCTTTTCCCCGCTGGGCTGGTGTGATTGGGAAGGTTTTTTTTTCTCCGTGTACAGCAGAGCCATCTCTTTTTTTTATAGCAATCCATGCTTTTTCTGCTAACACTCATCCCCTCATTCAAAGAGCAACCAGGGCCAAAATGAAATCTCCCCTCTCTGAGCCTGGGCAACAATTGTGTGTGCTCCCCTGAATAGTGCTGTATATCTCCTGAAAACCCAGCAAAAATGTTCCCTCACCCCTTCATGGGGTGACTGAGCCCTCAGAGCAAAGAGGGGGAGCTGGGACAGAGGCACCCAACCCATGTCGCCACTGCCAGCTAGGGTGCAAAGGGTGAATAAATATACAGAAAGTCAGTCTGACAATAAATAGTGTAAAAACTACCAGAGTCTGTGCAAACGTGAGGTGCAACACCACATCCAAGGGGAGGCAGCAGAAAAAACCTGGCTTGCTGGTCAAATGAAAAAAGTCAAAGCAGCAGAGGTTATTTCTGGTAAAATGAAAAAGAAAGGGTAGAAACACTGCAGTTTGAACACGTTAAAATACAGTGCAAAAGGGCGCAAAGCACACCTGGGATCTTTGGGTTGTAAATACCCCCCCGGCTCATTGCTGGCAGTTTCTCCAGAGTCCCTTTCCAGCCCCTTCTCCCACCATCCCAAGTGGCAGCACTGCCCCACAGCTGTGGGCACAGAGAGGTACCCGCAGCCTGGCCCTGGCCAGCCTCGCACCCAGCCCCACATCCCTGAGCCAACCTGCCCTCCCCATGGGGCTCCCCGAACCTGCTGCCCCCAGACCCGCCACCCCTCACCCTGCCTGCGCCGGCCGGGCTGGCAGCTGAGCGTGCGCTGCTTTTCTGCCCAACCGCTCCTCGGCGTAATTGGCCTCGCGAGGGCTTGGCTATTCCTGCGGTTTCTGTGCGGCTCCTCTCACCGCCCTGTACCCAAGAGGGCTCTGAAGCCACTTGTGTTTCTCAGGGCATCTACAGGGCCAGGTGGGGACATGGCACAAGCAGAGGGATAGCCCCAGGCCCTGACACCATGTCACCCTCAAGAGCTCCCCGCAGGGGCAGGGAAGGATGCTCCAGGGGTTGGGAGCAGCTCCCAGGACTTGGGACCCCGGGCACAGCCACCCTTATGTCACACAGGCGGGGTGTAACCATTGTCACACATGTGGTGGTTTGTGCCTCAGTTTCTCCGCGGGGCATTGCTGTGCTGCCGCGGAGAGGGGTGATAGCACCCATGTAGCAAGGCTGGGCGTGCAACCAGGGCTGGGCTGGTGAGATGTCCCCTACCTCCAGGGGAGAGGATCAGGCAGAGCCAGGCTGTGCTGGAGGGAAACAAAGAGGCAAAAGGGTTTTTTCTTCTCCATTTTTTTTTTTTTATTTATTTTGAAAATAACTTTCCATGGAAAAGGTTAAATTGCACACATATCGCTGCAGTTCTTCAGCATCGAGGCCCCGAAACAGGAAAATATAACAAAACCAACAAATAAAAAGGAGCATTGCCAATACAGATATAAACACCTACACTGACCCCCAAAGCCCCCCAAAGACATGGCCTTCACTCCCTAGCCCCAGGACACCGTCCCCAGCTGTGCGGTGGCATCCCAGGGCACTTCAGGTGCTGGCACCTGGGCAAAGCAGTGGCCCAGTCCCAGCTCTGCTGCTTGCGTGAGCTGAAGATGTTGGTTCTTAGCCTGTCCCACGCTTTACCGGGGGGATGCGGGACCTGCACTCCCACCTCCACGGCTCCAACCCTCTCCCCAAATTTGGGTGCAAATTACTCCAAGGGTAATTTATATAGTTTTTTAAAGCCTTGTTTATTGATTCTTACACTACAACTATACTCTCAATAAATTATATTGCTCACATTAAAGGTCCTAAGTGCTTTTGTAACCAAACAAGAAATTCTTTACAATCTTCCATTTTTCAGTAAGTCTAAGACATACAACTAAAACTACAGCTTCTACGTGGCACGCACAGTCTTTGGCCTGAGCTCCTGGATGGAGCCTGAATGTGGATTTCCTTCCTCCTTGGTCTCAGCTGGGAGCATTTGATGTGGAGTGACCCCATTGCCACCAGCTGATGGCCACATTGTTTTCCTTACAGCTCCCAAAACCCAAATGGTGATGCTCCCCTCCGGGGAGGGGCGGCGCAGTGATACTCATCTCTGGCGGGGCAGCTCTGCGATGCTCTCCTCTGGGTGGGGGGGCCGGTGCGGTGATCCTCTCTACCAGGTGGGGTCCGGCGCGGCGATGCTCTCCACAAGATGGGGGGTCGTCGCGGCGATGCACTCCAGAAATAATGGGCTTTGTAATATTCCAAAAACCAGCAAAACCAGAAAGGGCACCCAAAAAACAAAACGGTGACCCTTGCAAAACAAGGCCAAGGGTACAGAGCTCAAAAAAAGCCCCAGGGTGCAGGACTCCTTCCAAAAAAAACACCAAACGGTGTAGGGTTCCCTCCAAAAATTTCTCCAAATGGTGCAGGACTCCCAAAAAATATTCCATATGGTGCAGGACTCCCAAAAAAATATTACATATGGTGCAGGACTCCCAGAAAAATATTCCATAAGGTGCAGGACTCCCCAAAAAATTGCTCCAAACCATGCAGGACTCCCAAAAAATTACTCTAAACGGTGCAGGACTCCCCAAGAAAAACTCCAAACGGGGGAAGGCTCCCTCCAAAATACTCCAAACGATGCAGGACTCCCTCCAGAAATTACTCCAAATGGTGCAGGGCTCCAAAAAAAATATTCCATATGGTGCAGGACTCCCCAAGAGGTACTCCAAATGATGCAAGACTCCCAAAAAACCCAAATGGTGATGCTCCCCTCCAGGGAGGGGCAGCGCAGTGATACTCACCTCTGGCGGGGCGGCTCTCCGATGCTCTCCTCTGGGTGGGGGTCCGGCGCGGCGATGCTCTCCACGAGATGGGGGGTCGTCGTGTCGATGCACTCCAGAAATAACGGGCTTTGTAATATTCCAAAAACCAGCAAAACCAGAAAGGGCACCCAAAAAACAAAACGGTGACCCTTGCAAAACAAGGCCAAGGGTACAGAGCTCAAAAAAATCCCCAGGGTGCAGGACTCCTTCCAAAAAAGTCTCCAAAAGCTGCAGGACTTCCTCCAAAAATACTCCAAACGTGGTAGGGCTCCCTCCAAAAATTGCTCCAAACCGTGCAGGAGTCCCCCCAAAATTACTCCAAACCATGCAGGACTCCCCCCAAAATTACTCCAAACCGTGCAGGACTCCCCAAAAAATTAGTCCAAACTGTGTAGGGCTCCCCAAGGAATACTCCAAAGGGTGCAGGAGTCCCCCGAAGATAGTCCAAATGGTGCAGGACTCCAAAAAAACTCCAAAAGGTGATGCTCTCCTCCGGGGGGTGCAGGTGGCACGGTGATACTCTCCTCCGGGGCAAGGCGGGGTGGCGCGGCGATGCTCTCCTCTGGGTAGGGGGGACGGCGCGGTGATCCTCTCCACGGGATTTGGGGGGGGCGGCGCGGTGATGCACTCCAGAAATCACACGTTTTGTAATATTCAAAAAAACCAGCAAATCCAGAAAGAGCATGCAAAAAACAAAACGGTGACCCTTGCAAAACAAGACCAAGGGTACAGAGCTCAAAAAAAGCCCCAGGGTGCAGGACTCCTTCCAAAAAATACACCAAAGGGTGCAGGGCTCCCTCCAAAAATTACTCCAAACCGTGTAGGACTCCCCAAGAAAAACTCCAAACGGGGGAAGGCTCCCCCAAAATACTCCAAATGGAGCAGGGCTCCCAAAAAAGTATTCCAAATGGAGCAGGACTCCGCAAAAAAATATTCCAAATGGAGCAGGACTCCCCAAAAAATATTCCATGTGGTGCAGGACTCCCAAAAAATTACTCCAAACCGTGTAGGACTCCCCAAGAGATATTCCAAATGATGCAAGACTCCCCAAAAACCCAAATGGTGATGCTCCCCTCCGGGGCATGGCGGGACGGTAATACTCACCTCTGGTGGGGCGGCTCTCCGATGCTCTCCTCTGGGTGGGGGGGCCGGCGCGGCGATGCTCTCCATGAGATGGGGGGTCGTCGTGGCGATGCACTCCAGAAATAATGGGCTTTGTAATATTCCAAAAGACAGCAAAACCAGAAAGGGCACCCAAAAAACAAAACGGTGACCCTTGCAAAACAAGACCAAGGGTATAGAGCTCAAAAAAAAGCCCCAGGGTGCAGGACTCCTTCCAAAAAATACTCCAAACTGTGCAGGACTCCCCCAAAAATTATTCCAAAGCGTGCAGGGCTCCCCAAGAAAAACTCCAAATGGTGCAGGCATCCCAAAAAACCCAAACGGTGATGATCTCCTCTGGGGGGTGCAGGCGGAATGGTGATGCTCTCCTCCGGGGCGGCACGACGATGGTCTCCACCGGGTGGGGGGGCCGGCACGGTGATGCACTCCAGAAATCACGGGTTGTGTAATATTCCAAAAAATAGCAAAACCAGAAAGGGCACCGAAAAACCAAAAAAAACAGTGACCCTTGCAAAACAAGACTAAGGGCACAGAGTTCAAAAAAAGCCCCAGGGTTCAGGACTCCTTCCAAAAAATACACCAAAGGGTGCAGGGCTCCCAAGAAATTACTCCCAAGGGTGCAGGACTCCCCAAAAAATTACTCCAAACTGTGTAGGGCTCCCCAAGGAATACTCCAAAGGGTGCAGGACTCCCCCAGAAATATTCCAAATGGTGCAGGACTCCCAAAAAACCCAAATGGTGATGCTCCCCTCGGGGGGGTGCAGGTGGCACGGTGATACTCTCCTCCGGGGCATGGCGGGGCGGCGCGGGGATGCTCTCCTCTGGCGGGGCGGCGCGGCGATGCTCTCCTCTGGGTGGGGGGGAAGGCGTGGCGATGCTCTCCTCTGGGTGGGGGGGCCGGAGCAGTGATCCTCTCCATGGGATGGGGGGGCCGGCGCGGTGATCCTCTCCACGGGATGGGGGGGCCACCGCGGTGATCCTCTCCACGGGATGCGGGGGCCGGCACGGTGATCCTCTCCATGGGATGGGGGGGCCGGCGCGGTGATCCTCTCCATGGGACGGGGCGGGCTGGCGCGGTGATGCACTCCAGAAATCATGGGTTTTGTAACATACCAAAAAACAGAAAACACCAGAAAGGGCACCCAAAAAACAAAACAGTGACCCTTGCAAAACAAGACCAAGGGTACAGAGCTCAAAAAAAGCCCCAGGGTGCAGGACTCCTTCCAAAAAATACACCAAAGGGTGCAGGCCTCCCTCCAAAAATTACTCCAAACCGTGTAGGACACCCCAAGAAAAACTCCAAACGGGGGAAGGCTCCCCCAAAATACTCCAAATGGTGCAGGGTTCCCTCCAAAAATTACTCCAAATGGAGCAGGGCTCCCAAAAAAATTACTCCAAATGGAGCAGGACTCCCAAAAAAATATTCCAAATCCTGCAGGACTCCCAAAAAAATATTCCATATGGTGCAGGACTCCCAAAAAATTACTCCAAACCGTGTAGGACTCCCCAAGAGATACTCCAAAGGGTGCAGGACTCCCCCAAAAATATTCCAAATGGTGCAGGACTCCCAAAAAACCCAAATGGTGATGCTCTCCTCCGGGGGGTGCAGGTGGCATGGTGATACTCTCCTCCGGGGCATGGCGGGGCAGCTCTCCGATGCTCTCCTCTGGGTGGGGGGGCCGGCGCGGTGATCCTCTCCATGGGACGGGGCGGGCTGGCGCGGTGATGCACTCCAGAAATCACAGGTTTTGTAATATTCCAAAAAACAGAAAAAACCAGAAAGGGCACCCAAAAAACAAAACGGTGACCCTTGCAAAAGAAGACCAAGGGTACAGAGCGCAAAAAAAGCCCCAGGCTGTAGGACTCCTTCCAAAAAATACACCAAAGTGTGCAGGACTCCCTCCAAAAATTACTCCATACCGTGTAGGACTCCCCAAGAAGAACTTCAAAACAGGGGAAGGATCCCCCGAAATACTCCAAACGGTGCAGGCCTCCCAAAAAAATATTCCATATGGTGCAGGACTCCCCCAAAAAAAATATTCCATATGGTGCAGGACTCCCAGAAAAATATTCCATATGGTGCAGGACTCCCAGAAAAATTACTCCAAACCGTGCAGGACTCCCAAAAAAATTACTCCAAACCATGCAGGACTCCCCAAGAGATACTCCAAATGGTGCAAGACTCCCAAAAAACCGAAATGGTGATGCTCCCCTCCGGGGAGGGGTGGCGTGGTGATACTCACCTCTGGCGGGGCGGCTCTCCGATGCTCTCCTCTGGGTGGGGGGGCCGGTGCGGTGATTCTCTATAAGGTGGCGTCCGGCGTGGCGATGTTCTCCACGACATGGGGGGTCGTCGTGGCTATGCACTCCAGAAATAACGGGCTTTGCAATATTCGAAAAAACAGAAAAAAACCAGAAAGGGCACCCAAAAAACAAAACGGTGACCCTTGCAAAACAAGGCCAAGGGTACAGAGCTCTCCACGAGATGGGGGGTCGTCGTGGCGATGCACTCCAGAAATAATGGGCTTTGTAATATTCCAAAAGACAGCAAAACCAGAAAGGGCACCCAAAAAACAAAACGGTGACCCTTGCAAAAAAAGGCCAAGGGTACAGAGCTCAAAAAAAGACCCAGGGTGCAGGACTCCTTCCAAAAAATACTCCAAACTGTGCAGGACTCCTTCAAAAAAATACTCCAAACTCTGCAGGACTCCCCCAAAAATACTCCAAATTGTGCAGGACTCCCACCAAAAATTACTCCAAAGCGTGTAGGACTCCCCAAGAAAAACTCCAAACCGTGCAGGGCTCCATCCAAAAATTACTCCAAATGGTGCAGGACACCCCAAAAATTACTCCCAACCGTGCAGCGCTCATCAAGAAATACTCCAAATGGTGCAGGACTCCCAAAAAACCCAAATGGTGATGATCTCCTCTGGGGGGGTGCAGGCGGAATGGTGATGCTCTCCTCCGGAGCATCGCGATGATGGTCTCCTATTGCCGGGTGGGGCGGCGATGCTCTCCACTGTGTGGGGGAGCCGGCATGGTGATGCACTCCAGAAATCACGGGTTTTGTAATATTCCAAAAAATAGCAAAACCAGAAAGGGCACCGAAAAACCAAAAAAAACGGTGACCCTTGCAAAACAAGACCAAGGGCACAGAGCTCAAAAAAAGCCCCAGGGTGCAGGACTCCTTCCAAAAAATACTCCAAATGGTGCAGGACTCCCAAGAAATTACTCCCAAGGGTGCAGGACTCCCAAAAAAATTACTCCAAACTCTGTAGGGCTCCCCAAGAAATACTCCAAATGGTGCAGGACTCCCAAAAAAAATTTCCAAATGGTGCAGGACTCCCAAAAAATATTCCATATGGTGCAGGACTCCCCCAAAAAAATATTCCATATGGTGCAGGACTTCCAGAAAAAATATTCCATATGGTGCAGGACTCCCAGAAAAATATTCCATATGGTGCAGGACTCCCAAAAAATTACTCCAAACCATGCAGGACTCCTAAAAAAATTACTCCAAATGGTGCAGGACTCCCCAAGAGATACTCCAAATGGTGCAAGACTCCCAAAAAACCCAAATGGTGATGCTCCCCTCCAGGGAGGGGCTGCACGGTGATACTCACCTCTGGTGGGGCGGCTCTCTGATGCTCTCCTCCGCGTGGGGGGGGCCAGCGCGGCGATGCTCTCCACGAGATGGGGGGTCGTCGTGGTGATGCACTCCAGAAATAACGGGCTTTGTAATATTCCAAAAAATAGCAAAACCAGAAAGGGCACCCAAAAAACAAAACGGTGACCCTTGCAAAACAAGACCAAGGGTACGGAGCTCAAAAAAAGCCCCAGTGTGCAGGACGCCTTGCAAAAAATACTCCAAACTGTGCAGGACTCCCCCCAAAATTACTCCAAAGCGTGCAGGGCTCCCCAAGAAAAAATCCAAACGGTGCAGGGCTCCGTCCAAAAATTACTCCAAACCGTGCAGGGCTCCACAAGAAATACTCCAAATGGTGCAGGACTCCCGAAAAACCCAAATTGTGATGATCTCCTCTGGGGGGTGCAGGCGGAATGCTCTCCTCTGGGGCGGCGTGACGATGGTCTCCTCTGGCGGGGCGGGGCGGCGATGCTCTCCACCGGGTGGGGGGGCCGGCACGGTGATGCACTCCAGAAATCATGGGTTTTGTAATATTCCAAAAAATAGCAAAACCAGAAAGGGCACCGAGAAACCAAAAAAAACGGTGACCCTTGCAAAACAAGACCAAGGGCACAGAGTTCAAAAAAAGCCCCAGGGTTCAGGACTCCTTCCAAAAAATACACCAAAGGGTGTAGGGCTCTCTCCAAAAATTACTCCAAACCGTGTAGGACTCCCCAAGAAGAACTTCAAAACAGGGGAAGGATCCCCCAAAATACTCCAAACGGTGCAGGCCTCCCTCCAAAATTTACTCCAAATGCTGCAGGACTCCCAAAAAAATATTCCATATGGTGCAGGACTCCCAAAAAATTACTCCAAACCGTGTAGGACTCCCCAAGAGATACTCCAAATGGTGCAAGACTCCCACAAAAACCAAATGGTGATGCTCCCCTCCGGGGAGGGGCTGCGCAGTGATACTCACCTTTGGCGGGGCAACTCTCCGATGCTCTCCTCTGGGTGGGGGGGCCGGTGCGGTGATCCTCTCTACCAGGTGGGGTCCGGCGCAGTGATGCTCTCCACGAGATGGGGGGTCATCATGGCGATGCACTCCAGTAATAACGGGCTTTGTAATATTCCAAAAACCAGCAAAACCAGAAAGCGCACCCAAAAAACAAAACAGTGACCCTTGCAAAACCAGGCCAAGGGTACAGAGCTCAAAAAAATCCCCAGGGTGCAGGACTCCTTCCAAAAAAATACTCCAAACGGTGCAGGGCTCCCCAAGAAAAACTCCACACGGTGCAGGGCTCCGTCCACAAATTACTCCAAATGGTGCAGGACTCCCCAAAAATTACTCCAAACCATGCAGGGCTCACCAAGAAATACTCCAAATGGTGCAGGACTCCCAAAAATCCCAAATGGTGATGATCTCCTTTGGGGGGTGCAGGCGGAATGGTGATGCTCTCCTACGGGGCATGGCAGGGCGGCATGGTGATGCTCTCCTCTGGTGGGGCGGCGCGGCGATGCTCTCCTCTGGTGTGCCGGCGTGGCGATGCTCTCCTCTGGGTGGGGGGGCTGGCGCGGCGATCCTCTCCATGGGACGGGGCGGGCTGGCGCGGTGATGCACTCCAGAAATCACACGTTTTGTAATATTCCAAAAAAAACAAAACCAGAAAGGTCACCCAAAAAACAAAACAGTGACCCTTGCAAAACAAGACCAAGGGTACAGAGCTCAAAAAAAGCCCCAGGGTTCAGGACTCCTTCCAAAAAATACACCAAAGGGTGCAGGGCTCCCTCCAAAAATTACTCCAAACCGTGGAGGACTCCCCAAGAAAAACTTCAAAACAGGGGAAGGATCCACTGAAATACTCCAAATGGTGCAGGCCTCCCTCCAGAAATTACTCCAAATGGTGCAGGACTCCCCAAAAAATATTCCATGTAGTGCAGGACTCCCAAAAAATATTCCATATGGGGCAGGACTCCCAAAAACTATTCCATATAGTGCAGGACTCCCAAAAAATATTCCATATGGTGCAGGACTTCCAGAAAAAATATTCCATATGGTGCAGGACTCCCAAAAAATTACTCCAAACCGTGCAGGACTCCCCAAGAGATACTCCAAATGATGCCAGATTGCCAAAAAACCCAAATGGTGATGCTCCCCTCCGGGGAGGGGCAGCGCAGTGATACTCACCTCTGACGGGGCGGCTCTCCGATGCTCTCCTCTGGGTGGGGGGGCTGGCGAGGCGATGCTCTCCACGAGATGGGGGGTCGTTGTGGCGATGCACTCCAGAAATAACGGGCTTTGTAATATTCCAAAAAAATTAGTCCAAACTGTGTAGAGCTCCCCAGGAAATACTCCAAAGGGTGCAGGACTCAACAAAAAATATTCAAAATCGTGCAGGACTCCCAAAAAACCCCAAATGGTGATGCTCTCCTCCGGGGGGTGCAGGTGGCACGGTGATACTCTCCTCCGGGGCATGGTGGGGTGGCGCGGCGATGCTCTCCTCTGGGTGGGGGCTCCGGCGCGGTGATCCTCTCCATGGGATGGGGGTGCCGGCGCAGGGTGCAGGACTCCTTCCAAAAAATACTCCAAACTGTGCAGGACTCCCCCAAAAATACTCCAAACTGTGCAGGATTCCCTCCAAAAATTACTCCAAAGCGTGCAGGGCTCCCCAAGAAAAACTCCATACGGTGCAGGGCTCCCCCAAAATACTCCAAACGGTGCAGGGCTCTGTCCAAAAATTACTCCAAATGGTGCAGGACTCCCCCAAAATTACTCCAAACCGTGCAGGGCTCCCCAAGAAATACTCCAAAGGGTGCAAGACTCCCAAAAAACCCTACTGGTGATGCTCTCCTCTGTGGGGTGCAGGCGGAATGGTGATGCTCTCCTCCAGGGCTGGGCAGCGCGGCGATGCTCTCCACGGGATGGGGGGGGCAGCGCGGTGATGCACTCCAGAAATAACGGGTTTTGTTATATTCGAAAAAATAGCAAAACCAGAAAGGGCACCCAAAAAAAGAGAAAAGCCGATCACCCTTGCAAAACGAGGCCAAGGGTACAGAGCTCCAGAAAAGCCCCCGGGTGCAGGACTCCCTTCAAAAGTTACTCCAAACGGTGCAGGACTCCCTCCCTGTCTCGTCGGTGCACAGTTTTATGGGACAATCTAATGCAGACATAAAACGGAAATTACAAAAGTTAGAGGGGGCAGATGCCCGCTCATTGGATTAAATGTTAGAAAATGCCTGGAAAGTGTCTAACAACAGAGAAAAGGTGAAAGAGGAAAAGCAGACAAAGGAGAAGTTTAAGGATAACAGGATGCTGGCAGTAGCCGTAGCCCAGGAAACTAGTACGTTCAGAGGACAGGGCTATCGAGGCCCAAAGGGGAGGAGGTTTCCCGGTGGAGCTAAAAGGGCCGGAATACCGTTGGAGAAAAATCAGTGTGCTTACTATAAGCAGAAAGGACACTGGAAAAGGGGGCATCCGCACTTAAGAGGACAAGGCCTGGAGGAAATACCAAATCAGGCTGTTAACACGATGAGAGTGGATTCAGACTGAGGGAGACCGGGGGAGGAATCAGAACCCTCCCCAACAGAACCCCTGGTTAGAGTAAAGTTGGGGGATGAAAAAGTACAATTTTTAGTAGATACGGGGGCCACTTATTTGGTATTGAATACATGCAAGGCTAATTTGAGTAATCAGAGTACATCAGTTATTGGTACCACGGGGCAGAAAGAAAATCGGCCACTTTTCCAGCCTTTGAAGTTTACAATTGGGAAAAAGGTGTTAACCCATCCATTTCTTTATATCCCAGATTGCCCTGTGCCGCTAATTAGGATGAGACATATGAAGTAAATTGAATGCACAAATTACTTTTGAAAAAGGAAAAACCCAAATCCATATTCCTGACAATAAAGCTTTGGATGCTCAAGTTTTTATGTTACAGAAGGAAGCCGAGTTACAGGAAATACCAGAAGAAGCTGAAAAGGCTGTAACCCCTCCAGTATGGGCTTCAAGGAGCACCAGGACGATCCCGAGCGGCAGAAACCGTAATCACCCAGCTGAAACCGGATGCCAGACCGGTAAGATGGAAACAGTACCCGATTAAATCAGAAGCAAGAAAAGGATTAGAACCATTAATAGAACAATTTGTAAATTTTGGATTATTAACAGAATGTCAATCAGAATACAACACTCCGAGATCTTGCCAATTAAAAAGCCGCACTCAGAAGAGCATAGGTTGGTCCAGGACTTAAGGGCTATAAATCAAATCGTGCAGGACGTTCACCTGGCAAACCCGTATACTCTCTTGACCACCCTGAAGGAAACGCACAAACGGTTTAGTGTACTGGACTTCAAAGATGCGTTCTTTTGCCTTCCGCTAGCAGCTGAGAGTCAGGAAGTGTTCGCTTTTGAGTGGGAAAGCCCTAAGACCGGAAGAAAAACTCACTTGTGCTGGACAGTAATACCACAAGGATTTAAGAATAGCCCCATGATCTTTGGACATCGATTAGCCAAAGAATTAGAAGACTGGCAAAAGAGGCATAAAAATACCACCTTGCCAGAGTACGTAGATGACATAGTGTTAGCAACAAGTGACAAGAAAGATTCCATATAAATGACAATAGACCTCCTCAACTTTTTGGGGTTGGCAGGGTACAAGGTGTCCCCGAAAAAGACACAGATCGCCCAGCAGGAAGTAACAGATTTGGGGTACACAATTTCCCAGGGCCAGCGTAGTCTTGGAACCGAGCGAAATAGAGGCCATTGGCCAGATCCCCGAACCGAAATCGAAACAAGAGCTCAGAGCATTTTCCAGAATGGCTGGATGGTGTCGCCTGTGGATAATAAATTTTGGACTCACTGTCGAACCCCTATACAAAGCTGTACAAGGGGAGGGAAACCTCCTTGTCTGGACTCAGGAGTGCAGAAATGCATTTATGAAATTGAAACAAGCTTTAATGAATGCTCCAGCCCTAGGCCTTCCGAATTTGGAAAAACCATTTGAATTATTTGTGCATGAAACTAAAATTGCACTAAAACTTCCAACGTACACAGCCTCTCCTGCTCAATCTGGCCAGAGCTCAACACCGAAATTGCAAACGTCCAGCGATTGCTCCTACACTAAAGGTGCCAGCCCTGAAAGCTCTTGCTGGTCCTCATCTCCCACTGGTAACCTCTCAAACGAACCACAAACACTTGGGCTCTGAACTTGTTTAGCCTACTAAAACTTCCAACGTACACAGCCTCTCCTGCTCAATCTGGCCAAAATTAAGCACCAAAATTGCGAACGTCCGGCAATTGCTCCTACAGTAAAGGTGCCAGCCCTGAAAGCTCTTGCTGGTCCTCATCTCACACTGGTAACCTCTCAAACGAACCACAAACACTTGGGCTCTGAACTTGTTTAGCCTACGAAAACTTCCAACGTACACAGCCTCTCCTGCTCAATCTGGCCAGAACTCACCACCGAAATTGCGAATGTCCAGCGATTGCTCCTACACTAAAGGTGCCAGCCCTGAAAGCTCTTGCTGGTCCTCATCTCCCACTGGTAACCTCTCAAACGAACCACAAACACTTGGCCTCTGAACTTGTTTAGCCTACTAAAACTTCCAACGTACACAGCCTCTCCTGCTCAATCTGGCCAGAGCTCAACCCCGAAATTGCGAACGTCCAGCGATTGCTCCTACACTAAAGGTGCCAGCCCTGAAAGCTCTTGCTGGTCCTCATCTCCCACTGGTAACCTCTCAAACGAACCACAAACACTTGGGCTCTGAACTTGTTTAGCCTACGAAAACTTCCAACGTACACAGCCTCTCCTGCTCAATCTGGCCAGAGCTCAACACCGAAATTGCAAACGTCCAGCGATTGCTCCTACACTAAAGGTGCCAGCCCTGAAAGCTCTTGCTGGTCCTCATCTCCCACTGGTAACCTCTCAAACGAACCACAAACACTTGGGCTCTGAACTTGTTTAGCCTACGAAAACTTCCAACGTACACAGCCTCTCCTGCTCAATCTGGCCAAAATTAAACACCGAAATTGCGAACGTCCGGCGATTGCTCCTACACTAAAGGTGCCAGCCCTGAAAGCTCTTGCTGGTCCTCATCTCCCACTGGTAACCTCTGAAACGAACCACAAACACTTGGGCTCTGAACTTGTTTAGGCTATTAAAACTTCCAACGTACACAGCCTCTCCTGCTCAATCTGGCCAGAGCTCAACACCGAAATTGCGAATGTCCAGCGATTGCTCCTACACTAAAGGTGCCAGCCCTGAAAGCTCTTGCTGGTCCTCATCTCCCACTGGTAACCTCTCAAACGAACCACAAACACTTGGGCTCTGAACTTGTTTAGCCTACGAAAACTTCCAACGTACACAGCCTCTCCTGCTCAATCTGGCCAGAGCTCAACCCCGAAATTGCGAATGTCCAGCGATTGCTCCTACACTAAAGGTGCCAGCCCTGAAAGCTCTTGCTGGTCCTCATCTCCCACTGGTAACCTCTGAAACGAACCACAAACACTTGGGCTCTGAACTTGTTTAGGCTATTAAAACTTCCAACGTACACAGCCTCTCCTGCTCAATCTGGCCAGAGCTCAACACCGAAATTGCGAATGTCCAGCGATTGCTCCTACACTAAAGGTGCCAGCCCTGAAAGCTCTTGCTGGTCCTCATCTCCCACTGGTAACCTCTCAAACGAACCACAAACACTTGGGCTCTGAACTTGTTTAGCCTACTAAAACTTCCAACGTACACAGCCTCTCCTGCTCAATCTGGCCAGAGCTCAACCCCGAAATTGCGAATGTCCAGCGATTGCTCCTACACTAAAGGTGCCAGCCCTGAAAGCTCTTGCTGGTCCTCATCTCCCACTGGTAACCTCTCAAACGAACCACAAACACTTGGGCTCTGAACTTGTTTAGGCTACTAAAACTTCCAACGTACACAGCCTCTCCTGCTCAATCTGGCCAGAGCTCAACACCGAAATTGCAAACGTCCAGCGATTGCTCCTACACTAAAGGTGCCAGCCCTGAAAGCTCTTGCTGGTCCTCATCTCCCACTGGTAACCTCTCAAACGAACCACAAACACTTGGGCTCTGAACTTGTTTAGCCTACGAAAACTTCCAACGTACACAGCCTCTCCTGCTCAATCTGGCCAGAGCTCAACACCGAAATTGCGAACGTCCGGCAATTGCTCCTACACTAAAGGTGCCAGCCCTGAAAGCTCTTGCTGGTCCTCATCTCCCACTGGTAACCTCTCAAACGAACCACAAACACTTGGGCTCTGAACTTGTTTAGCCTACTAAAACTTCCAACGTACACAGCCTCTCCTGCTCAATCTGGCCAGAGCTCAACCCCGAAATTGCGAACGTCCAGCGATTGCTCCTACACTAAAGGTGCCAGCCCTGAAAGCTCTTGCTGGTCCTCATCTCCCACTGGTAACCTCTCAAACGAACCACAAACACTTGGGCTCTGAACTTGTTTAGCCTACGAAAACTTCCAACGTACACAGCCTCTCCTGCTCAATCTGGCCAGAGCTCAACACCGAAATTGCAAACGTCCAGCGATTGCTCCTACACTAAAGGTGCCAGCCCTGAAAGCTCTTGCTGGTCCTCATCTCCCACTGGTAACCTCTCAAACGAACCACAAACACTTGGGCTCTGAACTTGTTTAGCCTACGAAAACTTCCAACGTACACAGCCTCTCCTGCTCAATCTGGCCAAAATTAAACACCGAAATTGCGAACGTCCGGCGATTGCTCCTACACTAAAGGTGCCAGCCCTGAAAGCTCTTGCTGGTCCTCATCTCCCACTGGTAACCTCTGAAACGAACCACAAACACTTGGGCTCTGAACTTGTTTAGGCTATTAAAACTTCCAACGTACACAGCCTCTCCTGCTCAATCTGGCCAGAGCTCAACACCGAAATTGCGAATGTCCAGCGATTGCTCCTACACTAAAGGTGCCAGCCCTGAAAGCTCTTGCTGGTCCTCATCTCCCACTGGTAACCTCTCAAACGAACCACAAACACTTGGGCTCTGAACTTGTTTAGCCTACTAAAACTTCCAACGTACACAGCCTCTCCTGCTCAATCTGGCCAGAGCTCAACCCCGAAATTGCGAATGTCCAGCGATTGCTCCTACACTAAAGGTGCCAGCCCTGAAAGCTCTTGCTGGTCCTCATCTCCCACTGGTAACCTCTGAAACGAACCACAAACACTTGGGCTCTGAACTTGTTTAGGCTATTAAAACTTCCAACGTACACAGCCTCTCCTGCTCAATCTGGCCAGAGCTCAACACCGAAATTGCGAATGTCCAGCGATTGCTCCTACACTAAAGGTGCCAGCCCTGAAAGCTCTTGCTGGTCCTCATCTCCCACTGGTAACCTCTCAAACGAACCACAAACACTTGGCCTCTGAACTTGTTTAGCCTACTAAAACTTCCAACGTACACAGCCTCTCCTGCTCAATCTGGCCAGAGCTCAACCCCGAAATTGCGAATGTCCAGCGATTGCTCCTACACTAAAGGTGCCAGCCCTGAAAGCTCTTGCTGGTCCTCATCTCCCACTGGTAACCTCTCAAACGAACCACAAACACTTGGGCTCTGAACTTGTTTAGGCTACTAAAACTTCCAACGTACACAGCCTCTCCTGCTCAATCTGGCCAGAGCTCAACACCGAAATTGCGAACGTCCAGCGAGTGCTCCTACACTAAAGGTGCCAGCCCTGAAAGCTCTTGCTGGTCCTCATCTCCCACTGGTAACCTCTGAAACGAACCACAAACACTTGGGCTCTGAACTTGTTTAGCCTACTAAAACTTCCAACGTACACTCCCTCTCCTGCTCAATCTGGCCAGAGCTCAACACCGAAATTGCAAACGTCCAGCGATTGCTCCTACACTAAAGGTGCCAGCCCTGAAAGCTCTTGCTGGTCCTCATCTCCCACTGGTAACCACTCAAACGAACCACAAACACTTGGGCTCTGAACTTGTTTAGCCTAATAAAACTTACAACGTACACAGCCTCTCCTGCTCAATCTGGCCAAAATTCAACACCGAAATTGCGAACGTCCGGCGATTGCTCCTACACTAAAGGTGCCAGCCCTGAAAGCTCTTGCTGGTCCTCATCTCCCACTGGTAACCTCTGAAACGAACCACAAACACTTGGCCTCTGAACTTGTTTAGGCTATTAAAACTTCCAACGTACACAGCCTCTCCTGCTCAATCTGGCCAGAGCTCAACAACGAAATTGCGAACGTCCAGCGATTGCTCCTACACTAAAGGTGCCAGCCCTGAAAGCTCTTGCTGGTCCTCATCTCCCACTGGTAACCTCTCAAACGAACCACAAACACTTGGGCTCTGAACTTGTTTAGCCTACTAAAACTTCCAACGTACACAGCCTCTCCTGCTCAATCTGGCCAAAATTCAACACCGAAATTGTGAACGTCCAGCGATTGCTCCTACACTAAAGGTGCCAGCCCTGAAAGCTCTTGCTGGTCCTCATCTCCCACTGGTAACCTCTCAAACGAACCACAAACACTTGGGCTCTGAACTTGTTTAGCCTACGAAAACTTCCAACGTACACAGCCTCTCCTGCTCAATCTGGCCAAAATTACGCACCGAAATTGCGAACGTCCAGCGATTGCTCCTACACTAAAGGTGCCAGCCCTGAAATCTCTTGCTGGTCCTCATCTCCCACTGGTAACCTCTCAAACGAACCACAAACACTTGGGCTCTGAACTTGTTTAGCCTACTAAAACTTCCAACGTACACAGCCTCTCCTGCTCAATCTGGACAAAATTCAACCCCGAAATTGCGAACGTCCAGCGATTGCTCCTACACTAAAGGTGCCAGCCCTGAAAGCTCTTGCTGGTCCTCATCTCCCACTGGTAACCTCTCAAACGAACCACAAACACTTGGGCTCTGAACTTTTTTAACCTACTAAAACTTCCAACGTACACAGCCTCTCCTGCTCAATCTGGCCAGAGCTCAACACCGAAATTGCGAACGTCCAGTGATTGCTCCTACACTAAAGGTGCCAGCCCTGAAAGCTCTTGCTGGTCCTCATCTCCCACTGGTAACCTCTCAAACGAACCACAAACACTTGGGCTCTGAACTTGTTTAGCCTAATAAAACTTCCAACGTACACAGCCTCTCCTGCTCAATCTGGCCAAAATTCAACACCAAAATTGCGAACGTCCGGCAATTGCTCCTACACTAAAGGTGCCAGCCCTGAAAGCTCTTGCTGGTCCTCATCTCCCACTGGTAACCTCTCAAACGAACCACAAACACTTGGGCTCTGAACTTGTTTAGCCTACTAAAACTTCCAACGTACACAGCCTCTCCTGCTCAATCTGGCCAGAGCTCAACACCGAAATTGCGAACGTCCGGCAATTGCTCCTACACTAAAGGTGCCAGCCCTGAAAGCTCTTGCTGGTCCTCATCTCCCACTGGTAACCTCTCAAACGAACCACAAACACTTGGGCTCTGAACTTGTTTAGCCTACTAAAACTTCCAACGTACACAGCCTCTCCTGCTCAATCTGGCCAAAATTCAACACCAAAATTGCGAACGTCCGGCAATTGCTCCTACACTAAAGGTGCCAGCCCTGAAAGCTCTTGCTGGTCCTCATCTCCCACTGGTAACCTCTCAAACGAACCACAAACACTTGAGCTCTGAACTTTTTTAACCTACGAAAACTTCCAACGTACACAGCCTCTCCTGCTCAATCTGGCCAGAGCTCAACACCGAAATTGCGAACGTCCAGCGATTGCTCCTACACTAAAGGTGCCAGCCCTGAAAGCACTTGCGGGTCCTCATCTCCCACTGGTAACCTCTCAAACGAACCACAAACACTTGGGCTCTGAACTTGTTTAGCCTACTAAAACTTCCAACGTACACAGCCTCTCCTGCTCAATCTGGCCAGAGCTCAACACCAAAAATGCGAACGTCCAGCGATTGCTCCTACACTAAAGGTGCCAGCCCTGAAAGCACTTGCGGGTCCTCATCTCCCACTGGTAACCTCTCAAACGAACCACAAACACTTGGGCTCTGAACTTGTTTAGCCTACTAAAACTTCCAACGTACACAGCCTCTCCTGCTCAATCTGGCCAGAGCTCAACACCGAAATTGCGAACGTCCGGCAATTGCTCCTACACTAAAGGTGCCAGCCCTGAAAGCTCTTGCTGGTCCTCATCTCCCACTGGTAACCTCTCAAACGAACCACAACCACTTGGGCTCTGAACTTGTTTAGCCTACTAAAACTTCCAACGTACACAGCCTCTCCTGCTCAATCTGGCCAAAATTCAACACCAAAATTGCGAACGTCCGGCGATTGCTCCTACACTAAAGGTGCCAGCCCTGAAAGCTCTTGCTGGTCCTCATCTCCCACTGGTAACCTCTCAAACGAACCACAAACACTTGGGCTCTGAACTTGTTTAGCCTACGAAAACTTCCAACGTACACAGCCTCTCCTGCTCAATCTGGCCAGAGCTCAACACCGAAATTGCGAACGTCCAGCGATTGCTCCTACACTAAAGGTGCCAGCCCTGAAAGCACTTGCTGGTCCTCATCTCCCACTGGTAACCTCTCAAACGAACCACAAACACTTGGGCTCTGAACTTGTTTAGCCTAATAAAACTTCCAACGTACACAGCCTCTCCTGCTCAATCTGGCCAAAATTAAGCACCAAAATTGCGAACGTCCAGCGATTGCTCCTACACTAAAGGTGCCAGCCCTGAAAGCTCTTGCTGGTCCTCATCTCCCACTGGTAACCTCTCAAACGAACCACAAACACTTGGGCTCTGAACTTGTTTAGCCTACTAAAACTTCCAACGTACACAGCCTCTCCTGCTCAATCTGGACAAAATTCAACCCCGAAATTGTGAACGTCCAGCGATTGCTCCTACACTAAAGGTGCCAGCCCTGAAAGCTCTTGCTGGTCCTCATCTCCCACTGGTAACCTCTCAAACGAACCACAAACACTTGAGCTCTGAACTTTTTTAACCTACGAAAACTTCCAACGTACACAGCCTCTCCTGCTCAATCTGGCCAGAGCTCAACACCGAAATTGCGAACGTCCAGCGATTGCTCCTACACTAAAGGTGCCAGCCCTGAAAGCACTTGCGGGTCCTCATCTCCCACTGGTAACCTCTCAAACGAACCACAAACACTTGGGCTCTGAACTTGTTTAGCCTACGAAAACTTCCAACGTACACAGCCTCTCCTGCTCAATCTGGCCAGAGCTCAACACCAAAAATGCGAACGTCCAGCGATTGCTCCTACACTAAAGGTGCCAGCCCAGAAAGCACTTGCGGGTCCTCATCTCCCACTGGTAACCTCTCAAACGAACCACAAACACTTGGGCTCTGAACTTGTTTAGCCTAATAAAACTTCCAACGTACACAGCCTCTCCTGCTCAATCTGGCCAGAGCTCAACACCGAAATTGCGAACGTCCGGCAATTGCTCCTACACTAAAGGTGCCAGCCCTGAAAGCTCTTGCTGGTCCTCATCTCCCACTGGTAACCTCTCAAACGAACCACAAACACTTGGGCTCTGAACTTGTTTAGCCTACTAAAACTTCCAACGTACACAGCCTCTCCTGCTCAATCTGGCCAAAATTCAACACCGAAATTGCGAACGTCCGGCAATTGCTCCTACACTAAAGGTGCCAGCCCTGAAAGCTCTTGCTGGTCCTCATCTCCCACTGGTAACCTCTCAAACGAACCACAAACACTTGAGCTCTGAACTTTTTTAACCTACGAAAACTTCCAACGTACACAGCCTCTCCTGCTCAATCTGGCCAGAGCTCAACACCGAAATTGCGAACGTCCAGCGATTGCTCCTACACTAAAGGTGCCAGCCCTGAAAGCACTTGCGGGTCCTCATTTCCCACTGGTATCCTCTCAAACGAACCACAAACACTTGGGCTCTGAACTTGTTTAGCCTAGGAAAACTTCCAACGTACACAGCCTCTCCTGCTCAATCTGGCCAGAGCTCAACACCAAAAATGCGAACGTCCAGCGATTGCTCCTACACTAAAGGTGCCAGCCCTGAAAGCACTTGCGGGTCCTCATCTCCCACTGGTAACCTCTCAAACGAACCACAAACACTTGGGCTCTGAACTTGTTTAGCCTACTAAAACTTCCAACGTACACAGCCTCTCCTGCTCAATCTGGCCAGAGCTCAACACCGAAATTGCGAACGTCCGGCAATTGCTCCTACACTAAAGGTGCCAGCCCTGAAAGCTCTTGCTGGTCCTCATCTCCCACTGGTAACCTCTCAAACGAACACAAACACTTGGGCTCTGAACTTGTTTAGCCTACGAAAACTTCCAACGTACACAGCCTCTCCTGCTCAATCTGGCCAAAATTCAACACCAAATTGCGAACGTCCAGCGATTGCTCCTACACTAAAGGTGCCAGCCCTGAAAGCTCTTGCTGGTCCTCATCTCCCACTGGTAACCTCTCAAACGAACCACAAACACTTGAGCTCTGAACTTTTTTAACCTACGAAAACTTCCAACGTACACAGCCTCTCCTGCTCAATCTGGCCAGAGCTCAACACCGAAATTGCGAACGTCCAGCGATTGCTCCTACACTAAAGGTGCCAGCCCTGAAAGCTCTTGCTGGTCCTCATCTCCCACTGGTAACCTCTCAAACGAACCACAAACACTTGGGCTCTGAACTTGTTTAGCCTAATAAAACTTCCAACGTACACAGCCTCTCCTGCTCAATGTGTCCAAAATTCAACACCGAAATTGCGAACGTCCGGCAATTGCTCCTACACTAAAGGTGCCAGCCCTGAAAGCTCTTGCTGGTCCTCATCTCCCACTGGTAACCTCTCAAACGAACCACAAACACTTGAGCTCTGAACTTTTTTAACCTACGAAAACTTCCAACGTACACAGCCTCTCCTGCTCAATCTGGCCAGAGCTCAACACCGAAATTGCGAACGTCCAGCGATTGCTCCTACACTAAAGGTGCCAGCCCTGAAAGCACTTGCGGGTCTCATCTCCCACTGGTAACCTCTCAAACGAACCACAAACACTTGGCTCTGAACTTGTTTAGCCTACTAAAACTTCCAACGTACACAGCCTCTCCTGCTCAATCTGGCCAGAGCTCAACACCAAAAATGCGAACGTCCAGCGATTGCTCCTACACTAAAGGTGCCAGCCCTGAAAGCACTTGCGGGTCCTCATCTCCCACTGGTAACCTCTCAAACGAACCACAAACACTTGGGCTCTGAACTTGTTTAGCCTAATAAAACTTCCAACGTACACAGCCTCTCCTGCTCAATCTGGCCAGAGCTCAACACCGAAATTGCCAACGTCCGGCAATTGCTCCTACACTAAAGGTGCCAGCCCTGAAAGCTCTTGCTGGTCCTCATCTCCCACTGGTAACCTCTCAAACGAACCACAAACACTTGGGCTCTGAACTTGTTTAGCCTACTAAAACTTCCAACGTACACAGCCTCTCCTGCTCAATCTGGCCAAAATTCAACACCAAAATTGCGAACGTCCAGCGATTGCTCCTACACTAAAGGTGCCAGCCCTGAAAGCTCTTGCTGGTCCTCATCTCCCACTGGTAACCTCTCAAACGAACCACAAACACTTGAGCTCTGAACTTTTTTAACCTACGAAAACTTCCAACGTACACAGCCTCTCCTGCTCAATCTGGCCAGAGCTCAACACCGAAATTGCAAACGTCCAGCAATTGCTCCTACACTAAAGGTGCCAGCCCTGAAAGCACTTGCGGGTCCTCATCTCCCACTGGTAACCTCTCAAACGAACCACAAACACTTGGGCTCTGAACTTGTTTAGCCTAATAAAACTTCCAACGTACACAGCCTCTCCTGCTCAATCTGGCCAGAGCTCAACACTGAAATTGCGAACGTCCGGCGATTGCTCCTACACTAAAGGTGCCAGCCCTGAAAGCTCTTGCTGGTCCTCATCTCCACTGGTAACCTCTCAAACGAACCACAAACACTTGGGCTCTGAACTTGTTTAGCCTAATAAAACTTCCAACGTACACAGCCTCTCCTGCTCAATCTGGACAAAATTCAACACCGAAATTGCGAACGTCCAGCGATTGCTCCTACACTAAAGGTGCCAGCCCTGAAAGCTCTTGCTGGTCCTCATCTCCCACTGGTAACCTCTCAAACGAACCACAAACACTTGGGCTCTGAACTTGTTTAGCCTACGAAAACTTCCAACGTACACAGCCTCTCCTGCTCAATCTGGACAAAATTCAACCCCGAAATTGCGAACGTCCAGCGATTGCTCCTACACTAAAGGTGCCAGCCCTGAAAGCTCTTGCTGGTCCTCATCTCCCACTGGTAACCTCTCAAACGAACCACAAACACTTGGGCTCTGAACTTGTTTAGCCTGCTAAAACTTCCAACGTACACAGCCTCTCCTGCTCAATGTGTCCAAAATTCAACACCGAAATTGCGAACGTCCGGCAATTGCTCCTACACTAAAGGTGCCAGCCCTGAAAGCTCTTGCTGGTCCTCATCTCCCACTGGTAACCTCTCAAACGAACCACAAACACTTGGGCTCTGAACTTGTTTAGGCTACTAAAACTTCCAACGTACACAGCCTCTCCTGCTCAATCTGGCCAAAATTCAACACCGAAATTGCGAACGTCCGGCAATTGCTCCTACACTAAAGGTGCCAGCCCTGAAAGCTCTTGCTGGTCCTCATCTCCCACTGGTAACCTCTCAAACGAACCACAACCACTTGGGCTCTGAACTTGTTTAGCCTACTAAAACTTCCAACGTACACAGCCTCTCCTGCTCAATCTGGCCAGAGCTCAACACCGAAATTGCGAACGTCCAGCGATTGCTCCTACACTAAAGGTGCCAGCCCTGAAAGCACTTGCTGGTCCTCATCTCCCACTGGTAACCTCTCAAACGACCCACAAACACTTGGGCTCTGAACTTGTTTAGCCTACGAAAACTTCCAACGTACACAGCCTCTCCTGCTCAATCTGGCCAAAATTAAGCACCAAAATTGCGAACGTCCAGCGATTGCTCCTACACTAAAGGTGCCAGCCCTGAAAGCTCTTGCTGGTCCTCATCTCCCACTGGTAACCTCTCAAACGAACCACAAACACTTGGGCTCTGAACTTGTTTAGCCTACTAAACTTCCAACGTACACAGCCTCTCCTGCTCAATCTGGCCAAAATTCAACACCAAAATTGCGAACGTCCGGCAATTGTTCCTACACTAAAGGTGCCAGCCCTGAAAGCTCTTGCTGGTCCTCATCTCCACTGGTAACCTCTCAAACGAACCACAAACACTTGGCTCTGAACTTTTTAACCTACGAAAACTTCCAACGTACACAGCCTCTCCTGCTCAATCTGGCCAGAGCTCAACACCGAAATTGCGAACGTCCAGCGATTGCTCCTACACTAAAGGTGCCAGCCCTGAAAGCACTTGCGGGTCCTCATCTCCCACTGGTAACCTCTCAAACGAACCACAAACACTTGGGCTCTGAACTTGTTTAGCCTACTAAAACTTCCAACGTACACAGCCTCTCCTGCTCAATCTGGCAGAGCTCAACACCAAAAATGCGAACGTCCAGCGATTGCTCCTACACTAAAGGTGCCAGCCCTGAAAGCACTTGCGGGTCCTCATCTCCCACTGGTAACCTCTCAAACGAACCACAAACACTTGGCTCTGAACTTGTTTAGCCTAATAAAACTTCCAACGTACACAGCCTCTCCTGCTCAATCTGGCCAGAGCTCAACACCGAAATTGCGAACGTCCGGCAATTGCTCCTACACTAAAGGTGCCAGCCCTGAAAGCTCTTGCTGGTCCTCATCTCCCACTGGTAACCTCTCAAACGAACCACAAACACTTGGGCTCTGAACTTGTTTAGCCTACTAAAACTTCCAACGTACACAGCCTCTCCTGCTCAATCTGGCCAAATTCAACACCAAAATTGCGAACGTCCCGCGATTGCTCCTACACTAAAGGTGCCAGCCCTGAAAGCTCTTGCTGGTCCTCATCTCCCACTGGTAACCTCTCAAACGAACCACAAACACTTGAGCTCTGAACTTTTTTAACCTACGAAAACTTCCAACGTACACAGCCTCTCCTGCTCAAATCTGGCCAGAGCTCAACACCGAAATTGCGAACGTCCAGCGATTGCTCCTACACTAAAGGTGCCAGCCCTGAAAGCTCTTGCTGGTCCTCATCTCCCACTGGTAACCTCTCAAACGAACCACAAACACTTGGGCTCTGAACTTGTTTAGCCTAATAAAACTTCCAACGTACACAGCCTCTCCTGCTCAATGTGTCCAAAATTCAACACCGAAATTGCGAACGTCCGGCAATTGCTCCTACACTAAAGGTGCCAGCCCTGAAAGCTCTTGCTGGTCCTCATCTCCACTGGTAACCTCTCAAACGAACCACAAACACTTGAGCTCTGAACTTTTTTAACCTACGAAAACTTCCAACGTACACAGCCTCTCCTGCTCAATCTGGCCAGAGCTCAACACCGAAATTGCGAACGTCCAGCGATTGCTCCTACACTAAAGGTGCCAGCCCTGAAAGCACTTGCGGGTCCTCATCTCCCACTGGTAACCTCTCAAACGAACCACAAACACTTGGGCTCTGAACTTGTTTTAGCCTAGGAAAACTTCCAACGTACACAGCCTCTCCTGCTCAATCTGGCCAGAGCTCAACACCAAAAATGCGAACGTCAGCGATTGCTCCTACACTAAAGGTGCCAGCCCTGAAAGCACTTGCGGGTCCTCATCTCCCACTGGTAACCTCTCAAACGAACCACAAACACTTGGGCTCTGAACTTGTTA